>NC_056729.1:1457709645-1457999645 GCF_019279795.1 Protopterus annectens
GAACCTATGAATCAGTTGGTTCTGTATATTTAATGTCATTGTGCTGTAACTACAAACGCTGTCTCCTCCTAACCCCCCCCCCAAAAAACTAAACGTCTACTGTTTACTCCCAACCCAGAAGTCTTCCCCTATACATTTCACAGTTATATCAAATAATGGCACTGTAATAGTACCTGCCACAACTACTAAACGTTTAGGCGTAACAATTGATAATAGTCTTAACTTTGACTCGCACATAAACCTAACCATCAAATCAGTTAATAGAAAACTTGGTTTCCTCTACAGGCTAAAACCCTTCCTTACACCGACTGCCAGGACTACTATCGCCCAAACACACCTAATCACTACCCTTCTCTATGCCTCCCCAATTTACACTAATCTATCCAAAAACAATCTCAGTAAGCTGGCCACTTCATGTAATAACATTGCCAGATTTGCCACTGGTTCCCCATTCTGAACTCACCACTGCCAAAATCTAAAAAAACTAGGATGGTTGGAGCTGCAAAACCAGCTTCTTCTTCAGCAATTAACTATCACCCACAAGATCTTGTATCATCCCACAAATACTCCCATACTCTCTCACCTTATCAATCCATATAAAAATCTGAGAACCATACGCTCAGCTAATAAGTTACTAGTTGCAACCCTTAAATCCAATAATAAATCTGGTGATTGCCTATTTACTAACACCATTGGAAACTCTTGGAACAAGCTTCCTAATCTGACATCCCTGACATCCACTCCACTTTCCAAAAAGCAGCTAAAAACATTCCTTAATTCACAATGGCTATGCCCATGTACTACTCCCGACTGAAACACTTTAGACATAACCAACCTTTTCTAGTTTATAAGTTTCTTTTTTAACTTCTGTGTTCTAACTACTCCAATTCTGTTTTGTATCAATCCTTGTTTATATTAAGCTAAATGTTCTTGCTTAGTTTATGTTAGATAAGCCTAACTAAATGGGGTTTTTCTATGTTCATAGGTAAGTACTCGGCTATCTGCCCAAGGGCATTTATAAGCCTAGCCAGAATGTGTTGGCTTTCGCCACTCCCTTAGATTAGTTGCCTGTGCCTCTGTCTAGCAGAACCATTAGTTCCCTGTGCCACTGTCCAGCAGAGCCACTGCAGTGATCTCCAGGGTAAATTTTCTGTTTTCCATCCACCCGTCAGGGTTTCTCTTGAAGTGTGTTGGAAATGATCCCCTTATGTCTTTTCTTACTCATTATATAAATTTGTATAACATTATCGTGGAGCTTTTCTCCCCGGGCCTCTACTGAAAATGGACAAATATCCAGTTAGACTAGCCCGGTCAACAAATGTAAAATAAAAAAAATAAATAAATAACTCAGAGCAGATCTGAGTGTTGCCATTGAGATTCTTGACATAGTTATAGAATGCTTTTTGTAGTTATCTTTAGAGTCGGTGACGATTTTGTTTTCATAACTAGCTTTAGAGGATTTTATGAGGCATCTCAGCTTCTTACTGAGGCTGACCAGGGAGTTCTCTAATCGTGTGATTTTACTCTTTTTTGCAACAGTTTCTTTCTTCTGTTGTAGAGTTTGTTTATGGCAGAAGACCACCAGATTGGCTTCCTTTTTTTGGAGGATAGCATCTTGGTTCTGTTAGGGATTGCGCAATCCATGCACTCGTGTCAGTACTTATAAAGTACATTTGTGTAGGATTCAGCAGTCGTACCTCTATTGTCTATCTGTATGGGTGTGGTGAAGTTTGCCACTTCTGTCTTAAGAAGGGTGAAGTTGGCTTTGGAGACATTTTTTACGGTTGTTTTCCTAATAGAGGGTGGGAGCGGGATGTGGCTGTCTAGGGTGATTAGCTTGTGGTCAGATCTGACCAACGAGGAGGTGACCTCTGGTGTGGAACACTGGTCACCCATGTTGGTGATGACCAGGTCTAGGATATTGCTGCCCCTGGTGGGGGTGTGGATAAGTTGATCTAAGGTGTTGAAATTGATGAATTCCAGAAAACGTTGAGAAAAAGAGTTGGTACACGAGTAGTTTTCCCAGTTAATGGTGGAGTAGTTGAAATCACCCATTATTAGGGTGTTGGGTTGTACCTTAATATTTTCCAGTGTATCAAGAAAAGAGGAGTGGTAATCCTGGGGCATGGTAGTGGGGTCTGTAGCAAGCTACAATCTGGATTGCGGTTTTGCCCAGAGTTAGTTGAACTTGGATAATCTGGGATGCATTATGCTGAGCAGCTAGCTTGGAGGTGTGGATATCCTTAATAAATATGGACACGCCTCCACCTGTAGTGTTTCGGTCTGTGTTTGGTGGCCGAAAGGTGTGGTATGAATTACAGCCTGGTAATGCAGGGGTGCTGTCTGGAGCATTGAACCTGGTCTCTGTCACTGCACAGATGTCGGATGTTCTCCATTTTAAGGAGTGCCTCGAGTGACTGCATTTTGAGGTTTAGACTTCTAGCATTGAGTAGCATTACCCTCAGATTTTGCTTGCTTGTACCTGTTACGGTGATGAATTCGTCATTCGAACCTTGCCTAAAAAAGCACTATAGGAGTGGCAAGATCCTTTGCCAGTATCTGGAATCCCAAGTGCGACAGGTGCAGGCCATCTCTGGCAAAGCAGCGTGGCCTGTAAATCATGTCATCCCAGGCAGACAGATACTGGATTCCCTTAGAATGACACCAGAAGCTTAACAAATTGTTGAAGTCAACTGTTTTGTCCTTGTACTGTGGTATCATTCTGGGTGATGGCAGGATGCTATTCAGGGCTAGAGTCATACCTGCCTGGGCTACAGGATCAATGAGCTCCTCCATGTCTCTTTTCATGTAGTCCAGGGAGGTATGTCTCAGGTCATTCACACCAACATGGACAATGACAGAGTCATATTTGTACTTGTTGAGGAGTGACCTGAGTGCGTGCATTATGTGGCGGATCCTGGCACCCGACAGGCAGCTGACAGTAACTTTCTCCTTGTTTAGCCTGGTGAGTGGAACATCAGTGTGCCTGATTATAGAGTCACCTATGACTAGAGTGTTGGGTATGTTATGCCTTATGGGCTGTAGTTGAGTGTCACACTGATTATGTGGACTATGTGTCATTTGGGTTGTGTTGGGGGGTGGAGGTTGCTTGCATTTCTGCTTTTGGAGGTCTTGATTGTTTGGGCAGATTTTTACTGAGAGCCTCTGAGAATGTAGGTTTGTGTTCGTTTTGGTGGTGTAGGTTTTGAGGGACTATGTGATGAGTGTGGTGCAGTGCAGGTGTTTACCTTCTCCTCTTAACTGTCTAGTCCAGTCTTCGGTGAAGAGAGCTTTGCTTCCAGTTTGGCTATACAAGTGCATCTCTCACAGGTCGTAGTGTTGCGTGGTAAGAGGAGATGGTTGTCTGTGTACATGGGGCACTTGCTGCATTGTCCCAAGATACCCAGATTCATCAGGTAGACAGGAGAAAACGCAGGGAGCTGACCTTTAGACATGCCTAGATATGTGCTTATTTATTAAGTACTAAAAACTGTTTTCCTATAGACAAGTGAGGAAAGTTGAGTGCTGTAGTAATTTGTAGCTTATTTAGTGCTTGAAGACCAGAGTTTATGGCGCCAGGAATAGTTTAACCCTAGTTAAGTGGGGAGGGCTCAGGAACTCACAAAAAGTCCTGGACGCAGTAAATCCGTATCTGGACAAGACCTGCCACTGGAAAGGGGGGAAGAAGCACAGTTAGAATTTTTTTTCAGTAAAGTGGAAATGGAGAAAGCTGGAACAGAAGTTAATTCAACGTTAAGAATCTGAGTGGGTTGGCCTTCACAAATATTCTCTGTTAGATTGAATGAACTAATGACACTAGACTGGGAGGAGTGTTACAGATCAAATATACAGTATGGGAGGGCAACTGCAAAGCCACCAAGTATAAGAACACCACAACACTAGGGAGGGTGACTGGGGAAAATTACAATTCCTAGCTGTAGCCACTAAATGAAAGTTTTAAACAGATCAAGGAGCAAGCAGACTCTAGAGAATGCTTTTAACTGTAAACAATTATAGTAATGCACACTGTTAAACACAGCTATGAATTACTTTTCTGTAAGCACCTATGAGAATTTAGGTCTGAATAGAGATGTAGTAGTGGAATTTCTAAGGGTGTAAAGTCTGAACACAGAAGTACACAGCAAAATGATAGGCATAGTTTTTATTCAAACTAAAGGGGTGGCGAAAGCCACATAACTATGGGCTAGGCTTATAAATGCCCTTGGGCAGATAGCCTAGTATGAACCTATGAACCTATGAACCTATGAACTAGTGGAGTTTCTGTGAGAGTATGGTCTGAACACAGAAGTACTAGTGGAGTTTCTGTGGGAGTATGGGCTGCTCCATATTTGTGACTGGTTCTTCAGTGGAGGGTTTTAGCTTTGGTGAAAGTTAAAGCATTTAGAAGAAATGTAGCTCTGACAATAATGGGTAACCAGCTGATCTCTAATAATGGATAAACAGTGACCTTCTGTTGCATAGCTTACATGTATGAAGTGGAGTATCTTTTCAGCTCTTTAAAGGATTGTGGCGTTTTGGGATGAGTGTAGGGGGTGGCCTGGAGAAGGGTACTGTGTTTAGTCTTGGCAGTAGTACATTAATGGCAGTAACTTGTTTACCTTCCATTTTTCCCCAGAAATTAAATAAACTCGGTTTCCCCACAGAAAAAAAGTTTCTTAAGTACTGTAAACTGTTTTTAAAACTGACTGGAAAATTATATTGCTGTCGTTTAGAAGTGCAATACAGTCTCATGACAACCCATTAAAACACAAACTCTTTAGCTTTAAAATAGCTTTCCTGAAGAGAAAAGAATTAATAATAAACAAAAATAATTGAATGGAAGCGCCCCCCCCCCCCAGATGGAACCTAGTCTTTCCAACAAAGGAACATCAGAAACTGATCATCTGTCCTCAAAAGCCTTATATGATCCGTACTGTTTGGCTTCAATAAAGCTCTAAAGAGCTTTGCATCCATACTTGTCTTTTAATCAATCCAAGAATAAAAATTACACCAAAGCTGCATCAGGACTTCACTCTAATAAAAAACACATTAAGCGCTTTCGTCTCTCCAGAGGAGACTGTTTCAGAATGTGAATTAGAAACCAAGTCAGTAGGCTTAAATACACTTTACCTGTTAGCCAATGGTATGATTTTAATCTATTACATCAATTAAAATTTAAAGCCATATACCATAAAAAACAAACTGTGAACTATGAATAATAAATTAAACTCCTAGAGTTGTAAAAAAAATAAATTAACCCATGTAAAATGAGTAAGGAAGAAAATAGGTTACGGTAGATAGACACTATCGTCACTGCTCTGTTAGCCTTCTCTTTTAATACAGGTTTTAAGGAAATATTATCATTGAGCCCCAGAGGGGAACCTAGCTACCAACCTGAGTTGCCATTGTAATTACTTCTTTGAAAGAAGGATGTTCTTCATGTTTCACTGTTGCAGTCATTACATTTGGGTAATCTGCTGGCAGGTTGCCCTTATTCGGCCTGAATTCCAAAGTCTTGGGTCCTGCGTCTGTTGCTGTCTTCCCTTCCATGACGTCAGGTCATCAGGGGTATAAAACATGCAGCCGACGCCATTTTCTTTAGTCTTTCTTGCCGTGTAGTGCCCAAAGCAGAAACATTTTCACAAGTGCCGGTCGGCCGACTACTGAAAAATTCGAGTTTGAGTTTCAGAACCGAAGTCTTCACTAAAGCTAAGTACCCGCTAGAAACTTTTTGCTTTTACCGATGTCAGAAAAAGTTAATAATTGCATTACTTGTGGGAAGCAAATACCTCATAAGGATTTCCATTTATACTGTATTCCTTGCCATGGCCCTGATCACAACGTGCCTGGCTGTCTGTTTTGTGCTAGATTTAACCAACACACTATTAAGCGTCGGTATATTTTTGCATCAAAGTATTTTGGAAACAGATTTAACTACCCAGAAATGTCGTTGGAAAGCAATCCGACTACCGGAGTACATAAAAAAATGCAAAGAAAACCGATGCATGAGCCACGTGCACAGGCCTCTATGCCTAAAAACAGATGATCAAAATGGCTGAAGACCTTATTACCTTGATCAGGGGTACCCATCCCCCTCCAGATAAGAGGCCTAGGCAAGACACTGATTATGAATCTTCAGATCAGATTTCTATTTCTTCTGATTCCTCTTCTGATCAGGAATTGTCTATACCTCCCTATGAGGATTCTGATGCTGAGGAGTCTATTCCATCTGCATCTCCTCCTGAGGATTATTCATTTGGAGAAACCTTGCATACTTTGAGAGAGCATTTTCACTGGGAGAGTCCTGACTTCTCAGAATCAAAAAAGAGGCTCAGAGATTTCCTTCTTCTCCCTCAGCACAAGCCTTTAGCCATCCCCCTGTTTTAGACATTGTGGATTATGTGTTTTTGGAGTCAAGCTTAACGCCTGACTCCTTACCTTCGGCTCCCAGTAAGCCTGGCAGATATTATTGGGTACCTGACTCACATACATTTTTATTTAGAAACCCTGCTGCTGATCCTGGGATCCAAAGGGAGTTAAGGCCTCAACAGCAAAAAAATCCGACACCCTCAGACAGAGATTCAAGGGCACTAGACAGATGGGGAAAAAAGGTTTATACATCTGCAACCTTGGCAATCAGGGTCTTAAATTGTCAGTTTCATATGATTAAGTACCAACAACATGTTATGGGATTGCTGAAACAGAAAATTATGTTGATTTCAGAATGTGCAGAAAATAAGGAATTGCAGGAATTATTGCATGCAGCTGAACAAGTTGGAAAGCATACTTTGCAATGTGGTTTTGATTCCTTAGAGGCCTCCTGCAGGGCCACAGTTACTGGATCTGTGATTAGGAGGCATGCCTGGTTAAAGGAACAAAATTTGCCTGATAATGTTAAAGCTAAATTGCTAGATGCACCTTTACAGCACGATTCTCTGTTTGATATTAAGGCAGAAGAGGTTCTAAAGAAAATGGAAGACAAAGCTAAGTCTATGCAAACTGTTAAAGATTTCTTACAAGTGCAGCCACCAAGATTCAGTAGACACTGGCCTACAAAAAAATGGTCCTTTCCTGTGTCAGACAGAGCTCAAAGGGGCAAATCCAGACAGCCTAAGGGTTCCAGATACCAGACTCAAGACTCATACAGGTCAAAGCAATGGGGCACATCCACCTCCAAATCTGGAGGAGATAAAGTGCAAACCTACAGAAAACAATGTCAATGATTTCCCTCTGCCTACACCAAGCACTTATCTTTTGGCAGCACCTTTAGGGGGAAATTAGCACTTTTTGCTCAAAATTGGCATTTAATAACCCAGGACAAGTGGGTACTAAACATCGTATCACAGGGATACAGATTCCATTATCACACACTGCCAATGGCAAATGGTTGGCCAGATCTGCCAAAAAATCAATGGGCAGAGGCACAGAAACAGGTTACGTCCCTCATGGACATGGGGGCCATTTAGACAGTACCAGAACAGGAAAAAGGCAAATATTTTTACTCGACTGTTCTTGGTACCCAGAAAGGACAAGTCCTGGCGGCCAGTACTGGATTTATCGCTTTTGAACACATACCTGGACATTCCAAAATTCAAAATGCTGAATTCTCAGCAGCTTCTGCCCATGCTGGGCAAGAATGCTTGGCTGGTGACTTTAGACCTAAAAGAGGCATACCTGCATGTCCAAATAAGACAATCGTGCAGAAGATACCTCAGATTCAAGGCTGGTTTAATGCATTACCCAATTCTCTGCACTGCCCTTTGGCTTATCTACTGTGCCCAGGGTCTTTACAAAGTGCCTGGCACCAGTAATTGCATTTTGCAGACAAAGAAGTGTACAAATATATCCGTATTTGGACGACTGTCTCATTCAAGCAGAGAACAAGGACACTCTTCTTCGACACCTGGCGTTTGTGAGAAGGCTTCTAATATGCCTAGGGTACACAATAAATGAAAAGAAATCACAACTGGTACCCTCTCAAAAGGTAACATTCCTGGGTGCAAGCTTAGATACAACTGCCCAGATGGCTTACCTCACGCCAAACAAGCAAAGACAGCTGACTACTTACTTCAAACTGATGGCAACAAAAACCCAGTCTTCTGTAAGACAAATTCTGCAGGCTCTGTGCTTCATGGCATCCTGCATCCTACTAATTTCATATGCAAGACTGCATATGAGGAAACTTCAATGGTACCTAAAAAGTTTATGATGTCAATATTCACACAGTCTGGAAACAATGATTCCTCTCCTTCCCTGCCTGCAACAGGAGTTTCTATGGTGGGCAAAGGCATGTCACCAAAACATGGGACTGCCCTTCACTCTACCCCCTGCCAGCCAAACCTTAACAACAGATGCTTCAGATTATGCCTGGGGGGCCCACATGGCAGGAAGATGCATTCAGGGCTTATGGGCACCAAAACAAATGCATGTGCATATCAACCAGAAATAGATGCTAGCTGTTCAAAATGCCCTAACAGCCTTCAAGGACTTACTTCATCCAGGACAACTACTGATAAAGACGGACAACACCACAGTCATGTGGTATATAAACAAGCAAGGGGGCACACACTCATACCCCCTTTGCAGATTATCCATGGCACTGTGGGACACAGTTTTGACCTACCAAATACATCTTCAAGCTCAATTCCTGCCAGGAAAACAAAACACTCTGGCAGACGATTTAAGCAGAAACCTTATGGATCCTCATGAGTGGAAATTAAATCCACAAGTCTTCAGCATGATAAGAGAGAAATGGGGGTGCCTGGACATAAATCTATTTGCTTCCCCACAAATTTATCAATTGAAAAGATTCTGCACAAGGACTTATCACAGGCAAGCATGGAAACTGGATGCCCTATTCTTCAGTTGTTTACGTCTTTCCTCCTCTGCCTCTTCTACCCAAGGTCCTCCTAAAAGTCAGACAAGAGAAGCCAAAGGTGATATTAATTGCCCTGGATTGGCCCCGCCAATACTGGTACCCAATCCTAAGGAACTTGTCTTAATACCCAGCTTGGACCTTGCCTCAAAGACCACAACTACTGTCCCAGCAAAACAATCAGATCCTGCACAATCAGCTACAGCATGGCTAATCATTTAGTCATACAAACAACACCTCTCAGCAAAGCTGTGATGGTTCATAGGTTCATAAGTTAGTACTATCTTTCTCATCAATCAAAATTCATGCCTCTACCATTTCGGCTCATTACAATACAGAGCCAACAATCTTTTCTCATCCTTTACTAAAGCAGTATCTTAGAGGAGCTAAAAATTTAAGGCCTCCTAGAAGATCACCATTACCTGCATGGGGCCTCAATTATGTGTTGGAAAAGCTCACCCTGCCTCCATGTGAACCAGCTGCTACTTCTGATCTACAGTTCTTATCATGGAAAACAGCTCTGCTGCTAGCAGTTACTTCAGCAAGAAGAGTTTCAGAGCTACAGGGCTTCGTGGCTGTAGAGCCTTTTATCATATTTTACCCAGACAGGGTGTCTCTGAGGACAAATCCTACTTTTATGCCTAAGGTGGTTTCCAGTGTGGCCCTTAACCAAACAATTCATCTGCCAACTTTCTATCCAAATCCGCAGAACAAGGGGAGAGAATTCTGCATTCCTTGGATGTACACAGACAGCTAAGATTCTACTTGAGCAGGACTAAAGCTCTAAGAAAAACTGAGCAATTACTAGTGTCATATGCTGCAGGATCAGAAGGAAAGGCTATTTCAAAGCAGACAGTTTCAAAGTGGATAAGCCACTGCATCCATTTCTTCTACTTACACCATGGTACACCTGTGTCCAAGGGCATTAGGTCTCATTCCACCAGAGCTGCAGCTACTTCAGCAGCCTTTCTCAGAGGAGTACTAACCAAAGACATACTAGAGGCTGCTACTTGGAGTTCTGTTCACATCTTTACAAAGCATTACCATTTGCCTCTTTACTGTAAGTCCAGGGCAGGCTTTGCCACTGCAGTTCTGCAGGGCCTTATAGCCGCACCTAATGCTGTTTAGCTCCAGCCCCCCAACCATAACTTTGGGATTCTACCCAAATGTAATGACTGCAACAGTGAAACATGAAGAACATAGTACAGTTGTGTACACTTACCATAAATGTAGATGTTCGAGTGTATTCACTGTTGCAGTCTAGGTTACCCTCCCACCATCCCCCTGTCATTCTGAAATGTATCTTTCCTTCTCTATCTTCTACAACCTATGTGGTGTATTTGCTTGTAGATGAAGGCAAAGTTTATATTGCTGCATGTATAATTTTATATATATATATATATATATATATATATATATATATATATATATATATATATAAATTGGCTATCTTTTTGGGAGCACCTGACATCGGGGGCAAGAAAAACTAAAGAAAATGGCGTCGGCTGCATGTTTTATACCCCTGACGACCTGACGTCATGGAAGAGAAGACAGCAACCGACGCAGGACCCAAGACTTTGGAATTCAGGCTGACTGAGGGCAACCTGCCAGCAGATTACCCAAATGTAATGACTGCAACAGTGAATACACTCGAACATCTACATTTATGGTAAGTGTACACAACTGTACTTTTTTCCAATTACTCCCTCTGGGTTCAATATTAATAATATCTAAAATGCCAAATTTAAAATGTTAAAAACCTTTGCATGTCTTAGAATGTTTGTAAAGGGCATTTGTTTCCTTCTTAATTTTTTTTATTGTTGTTATGCTCATAAGTCCTGTTTTTCCGGGCTCGTTCTGTCTTGCCCAAATAAAATCATGCACATGTCTCACACAGGGCTAAATAAACAATTCTTTCACTGTAACAATAACCTTTCGAGAATTTTATTTTGCTCACTAAATTGTTAGCCAATACGGTTTTACTGTGTCTGTAAATGTAAGCACATTGTGAGCATCTACCACAAGGTCTAGTTCCTTCATTAAAAGGAATATTACTTTCTGTCTTACTTTCCATTAAAACTTTCATATTCCTACCTACTGTGTTAATGAATATTGGTTTGTCCCCCACCTATGTATTTAGTTCTTTGTTAGATTTAAGTATACACCAATTCTTAGTTATAATTTCTTTAAATTCCTTAGAAATAGGGCTATATTGTATAGCACAAGCTTTCACAATATTGTTCGAATTGGTAGTTATATTAGAATGATGTATGTTATTACCTAATAATGGTTGGTATCTTTTGCTCCACTCCTTTAGTACTCCCTCTAGTATGTCTTCCTCTAATTTCTTAGGTTATGTCCTCTCCAAAAACATACCTGTCAACAATTTAAATTCCTTTTCAACATCACCATATACAGAGGTCATACGAGCTATCCTAATAGCCTATCCTTTTACTAGACTTTTCTTTTGTGTAATAGGGTGGCAGCACGATAAGTGAAGGTATGCATTACAGAAGTTACTTTTCCTGCATATATTAGACTGAAACCCTTTGTTGAAATGGGAAACCGTTACATCCAAATAATGTATACTATGTTGATTGAACTCATAAGTAAATTTTAGAAAAGATTGTTATTATCCAAATATTCTATGAATGACGGTATTGTTTCTGCACCACTCTGCCATAAAATAAAAATATCATCCAAAAAACGCATATATAATTTTATATATTGTTGATAATTACTTTGAAATACATGTTTGGTTTCCCAAGCAAGCATGACCATATTGGCATATACTGGTACACAAGGTGCAGTCATGGCCACACCTTTTAATTGTTGAAAATACTTACCCTCAAAATATATGTAGTTGTTTTCCAACACCAATGTCATGAGTTCAACAATTATACTTATCTGATCATGAGAAAGCCCTGAATGGGTATGTAAAGTCTCTTCAAACATTGTTAATCCTTCATCTTTGTGTATACAGGAATATAAATCTTTAACATCTATAGTCAAAAATATTAAATTCGATGACCACACACATTAAGTGCTTTCATCTCTCCAAAGGAGACTTCTTCAGAATGTGAATTAGAAACCAAATCAGTAGGCTTAAATACACTTTAAAATCATACCATGGGCTAATAGGTAATCTATTACATCAATTAAAATTTAAAGTCATATACCATAATAGAAATAAACTGTGAACTGTGAATAATAAATTAAACTCTCAGAGTTGTAAAAAATAAATTAACCCATGTAAAATGAGTAAGGAAGGAAATGGGTAACTGTAGAAAGACACTATCATCACTGCTTATAGTCTATTGGCCTTCTCTTTTAATACAGGTTTTAAGGAAATATTATCATTGAGCCCCAGGGGGAACCTAGCTACCAACCTGAGTTACCATTGCAATTCCTTCTTTAAAAGAAGGTTTTTCCAATCACCCCCTCTGGGTTCCTAAAATGCCTGCCTGACAGTTTGAACATGTTGAAGGTGCCGTGAAGCTTTGGAAGCTGGCTGGCTGTTGTATCCTTGGCAGGATATAACCCATATAGCTAAGGCTATTGCAGCAGTGATCAGTATGATAAACATCAGTGGTTTTCTTTGCACTTGTTTTTTGTTGTAGTAAAGCTAAGTTGGATGTTTTGCATATTTGTGATTGATTTTAAGCAAATTAAATATTTGCTTTGTCTTGTTTGTAATAAGATGAAGAGTACAAAGTACAAAGGAGAGATGAACAAGAGTATGCATTGTGGTTGTATGTTTAGGACATACTAATAGGTTTGTGTAAGGTTAGTTTTTCTGTTATGCAGTATGTGGGTGGGTTTAGCTAAATATAAGTGTAGGATCATGAGACTGTAGGAAGGAGGGGAGTGAAATGGGTAGATACTTAGCAGAAGCACAGATCAGTCAGTGGGTGCATGGGCTCACAGTGCCTCAGCTGTAAACCAAAAGTGAGACTGATTAAAATGCTACCTCCGTAAACTAATGTGTGTGAGTTTAGAGTCCGAAAGAAGTGGCTTAGTTAGATGCCAGTAGTGGAGGTTCCCAGAAACTCTCAAGTCAGTGAGAGGACCTAAGATCTGACTACATTTGTGAGAAGAGACTTGCCTTTTTTATTAATAAAACCTGTGTGAACACGCTGCTGGTGCTCATGTTAGTGGTAATATGTTTTTTGGCAAGGTATTTACAAATGTGAGCAGAAATAGTTTAGTCCTTGCATCTGTAAAACCAAAATATTGTCAAGTTAATTTTCCAAGAGGCAGGTTGACAGGAATAAATGTAGGTGACTGACAAGTTCTTTGCGTTATCTTTTTTTTAACGTTTATGTCCTTCCGGGTACTATTAAAATACTCCTTTCCGTGGGCTACTTCTAAGGTATGTGAGAATACGGCGTATCTGATCAGAACTTTTTATTTAATCATTATTACATCTTTTTAGCAAAGGATTTCATGTAGTGCTTCTTAAATGATGTTTTAAGCAAACTATTTATTTTCTGTGTTTTGGATGTAAACTGTAATTTGTTTGATTTATACGATGCTGGGATTTCATAGCTGTTTTCATGGAATAGTTTCTGATCACCGTTATTTAGCAGGAAAGCAGGATTACATTTCAGTATAACTGGTTTTTGCCCTTTCCCACAGTTGTGAGATGGTGGAATTAGTACATTTCAGTGACTGGGTATATGGGGCAGAGCCACCCCCTCCCCTGTATGTTTTCATTAGGCCCAGTGATTTATGTCCTTGTGAGATAATGTGGGAAGGAACTAGAGCTCCTCCCTGGTAGAAAAATAAATGCTGTAGGGCGTGTACAGTTTGTTAGTCAACAAATTCCCTTTAATGGTTAGGAATTGTTCAATTGAATCATGTGACTTTGTTAAGCTTTTAAAATGGTTAGCTGAATGACGGAATTTATTCTGAAGAAGTCTTTGACTGATTGAAACAAAAGTGCTTATTCCTTTTATATGCATAAAATATTTTTTGTTAAGAGCGTCATGTTCAATTTTTTGTTTTTATATTAGTATTCTCTGGATCCCAAGACAAGTGTCTTTGCTGCATTGCCATTCCATCTTGTCTCTTGGACACATAGGATGTCCAACCTCCTCAGTACCATCATGTCATCCACTTCCAAGCTCCATTGAGTGTAGCAATTCTTAGTTCATGTTTGGCAGGTTGATTGGTTTTGTGTCCAGATTTTGCTCAACAGAGCTGTCTCCGGTAACCCAGGCTGGGCAACTGGACACCGGCTGGCCAGTAGCTTATTGACTTGGGGATTGCTGAGCTTTATGGTGGGCACACAAGGGCCAATAGAGGCTCATGCACCCCTCCCACCATTGGTAAGGGTCACTGGTGTAGGTAGGAGTATGCCGGGTCCGAGTCCCTTAACCCACTTACGACCGGCAAGTGCCCATGCCCATTTGATGACTTTAGGCAACATGAATGAATCACCTAGAGGCATATTTTACCCATCGAGTGGCTAGCCATGCCATGGTGTGCAGGCTGTGATCCGTGTTCTCCTATTGTGAGGATACTATTCTATTTTGAGGATACTGCACACCACAGTAGATGCTTAAAGCAGTTGGACTGTACAACTCTTACCCTTATAGGGCACCATGTAGAGACTGTGTTACTGCCCACAGCTCCATTCATTGGCAAGTTTGAGATGGAAACACTCGGCATGTTTTTTTGGAGGTGAGAAGAAGCCAATAGAAACCCAGGGAAATCATGCACACTCCAGACAGGCATTGGCTGGAGGTCAGGACTGAACCTTTTACATTGTGTTTCGGAGGCGAAGACCCTGGCCATTATGCCAGCTGGTCTACTTTACTAGATAACATGCAATATTATGTTGTCCATCTCGCCTCCTTCTTTCTGGTTGGGTTCGGAGCCGATCTCTGCTCCGACTCGGCCACTTCTAAAGCTCGAAGAGTCCTTACTGGCTCGAGGCTAACCCCTTACCCCAGCATCCTTAGCGGTAGCTACCCAGATCTCATTTGCCACTTGCAGCGTCGAGATTGTCTTCTGCTGGCTCAGGCTAGGTAGTAAAATTTTTCTGTCAAAATTGTTATTTGTTTAGGCTAAATTTCCTTAGAGTTTAGAGTTTTGTCTTCTTTATCACCCCTACCCTCATTACAACTGTTTTTTGCTGGTGTAGGCCGTCATTTTCTCTCATGCCTTTATCTGTGTGTTGTTGGTGGCCCGATTTTTTCATGAGGGTTGTTGTCTTGTCCTTTTATCCCTCGTTGCTACTTAGAGAGAAGCCGTTTTAGTTAGAGGCTTTCTCCCTTTTGGAGCAGTAGCCGTTTAACTTAGAGGCTACCCCCTCCTCTTCTTCCCCTCTTTTCTTTCTTTAAAAAAAAAAATAATAAAAGAAACACTATTTCTTCTTGTTATTCCCTTTTTTGTTTATAATTTCTAAAAACCTACTAAGCAGTCAGGATTTAAGAAGTGCGACTCGTGTTGCCAAAAAATGTCTCTAATGGATGGGCAGACAAGTTGTGTTTATTGTTTAGGTGTGGTCGACCTGCAGGACTCATGCTCTGTTTGCCATGTCTGTATTGCATGGGTTTTGCAGGAGAGGTGCAACAAACTTGTATTGAGAGGGTTATTAAAACCTCAGGTTGAAGTTGCACCGGATACTCAGCCTTCAAAAAAATCTGATGACAAACTGGCATCTTTGTTGGCTCCACAATTGGTGCCGACAAAGTCAAAATCAAAGTCTTCTGATCCTTCGGAGTGGATTGTTGGCTCTGAAAAGTCCTTTTCTCCAGTGGCTCTATCTGGCTTCGGAGCAGTCCTGGACTCAAAAGAGATCAAGATCTCCTTCTTTGGATCTGGTGAGATCTGTGCTTCAGTCTTCACTTTTGCAGTCAGTGGCAGGTAGTTACCGGTCTTCCGCCCACTCCTGTCGATCATCCAGGAGTTTATTGCATGATGTGGAGAAAGTGGTGAAGAGGCTGTTCAAGACATGGGTATTTGCTCAATTGCGGTCGGGTCCAGCCCAGAAGGAAGTGATGCCGTTGTCCAAACCAGTCCCTGTCTCTATTCCTCTCCTGACTCCGTCCAGTTTGGAGTCGAAGTGCATGGAGGTAGTAGTGGTGGAACTGTCAGTTCCAACAACCCTTGCCTTGTCTGTTCCGACATTCGCTCCAACCTCCTCGACAGTCTGCTCCATCGAGGAGTCTGGGTGTCAAGACTCTCTCGTTGGCTCTGGGGGGTTAAGTGGCATTGGTCCCTTGTCCGACCCCTCTCGGAGCCTCGACGCAGATGAGTTTGGCTCCCACATCTGCTTTGGAGTCGTCGCCTTCAGTGTGGAGGAGGCCTGGCTCCTTGGAGCCAGAGTCTCCCTCCGTTCCAGATCGTGGCACCATAAAAGTGATGAGGAGTGTGCTGTCCTTCTCTCCATCCCAAGAGTAAAGAACCGATTCCCCAGGATGCCCCACAAGGCGACTCCTGTTCTTCAGAGACCTCTCCTGAGCATGCCTCAGATGAGGTTCCCAGGAAGAAAAAATGTAAGAGGAAACATGGACTCCTCTGAGTCAGTCACCTCTGACATAAACTTGGATGACTCGGAAGGGTCCTCATGGACCCCCTCTGAAGATGTCTCATTCTCAGACATCCTGGAGATCCTTAGGCAGAGGGGAAACTGGAAGTCCCTTGCCCCTTCTGAGGATGAGTCCATGTACCTGGATGCATTTGGTTCCCGTCCTTTCACCTCCTAGGTGTCTCCGCCTTTCGACCCACTTTTGTCTGTAATGAGTCGAAAGGTGTGGAGTGCTCCAGAGACCATGGAGCCCATTCCAAGAAGGTCTAACAAATTCATGACCGCACCAGAGGACCAAGACCTTTCTCTCTAAAGGTGTGCCAGTTGATGGTATGGTGGTAGAAGGAACTCGCTGAGACTTCTTCTTCTATCCATCCACCAAACAAGGAGTTTAGAGCCATGGATATATATGGGAAGCGTGTTTTCTCTTCAGCAGCCTTTACCTGTCAGTCGCTGAACTTTTTGACACATTTTACAAGACTTCAGAGGGATCTCCTTAAAGAGCTGGGAGATGCCCTCCAGGATTCTTCAGCTGAGGGAGCGGCTTCCAAGTCAGCTAACCAGCTAGCAACCCTAACCTCCTTGTTGACTCCTCCATGCGCCTGATTTCTTACGTAGCAGATGGAGCAAGTAGGGCTGCAGGCACAGGAGTGGCTCTTCACAGACATTCCTAGATGCACATTTGTCAATTTGCGGAGCCTTTCAAGTCTTCCCTTGACGGCTCGGCCTTGTTCGGGCTGCAAGTTCCATAGACTCTTACCAGGAGTGAACAGGATGGGAAAACTCTCTGCCATAGGAGTCTGTTTTTCCACTCCATCCCAGACTTATCCCAAAGCCCAGAAGAGTGGCAAAATGTGGTTCTGTAAATCCCAGGGAGCTTCGCCAGGCACTCGTGAAGATAATTCCCCCAGAGGCAGAGGGGGAAATAATAACAGGAGATGCTGACCTCACGGCAGGGGTGGGTCCGCAACAGGCCGACAGGGATACGTTCTCTGCTAGGCCCTTTCAGAATCCCAGAAGGATTGCCCGGCTGCCCACCTCTGGAGGCAGTCAGGGGCAGAATATCACTGTACCCAAGAGTCTGGCAAGATATAACAGAAGACAAGTGGGTACGGTGCATAATATCCAGGGGTTACAAAATTCTCTTCTCCCAAACACCCCCAAAAAGTCAAAAATCATCAATCCCAGATGTTCCACCCAGTCTTCAGGATCAAGCAGCCGTAGAAGTAAAAACTTTGCTGCAAAAAAGAACCATTCAGGAAGTCCCCACAGACCAGATAGAGTCCGGAACTTACTCAAGGTTCTTTTTAGTTCCAAAGAAGACAGGGGACTGGAGACCTGTCTTGGATCTCAGCAAGTTAAACAGGTCAGTAAAGAAGACCAAGTTCCGGATGGTGACACTGCAGTCCATTCTACCCTTTTTGGGTCAAGATGATTGGATGTGCTCTATTGATCTTCAGGACGTGTACTACCAAATAAAAATGGACAGGCAGTCCAGGAGACATTTACGCTTCCGGCTGGAAGCCAGTCATTACCAGTTCAGTGCTTTGCCCTTTGGTCTCACCACAGCCCCCAGGGTGTTCACCAAATGCATGGCAGTAGTGATGGTTCACCTGAGATGTTTGGGATTCCAGGTGTTTCCTTATCTAGATGACTGGCTCCTCACTGCCACCACTGAGCATCATCTTTTAAGGACCAGGAACCCCATGATTCACACTTGTGCATGCCTAGGAATCGCGATAAATTATGAAAAATCGGCCTTGTTGCCCTCTCAGTGTATTACTTTCATAGGCGCTCAACTAAATACAAGAGACATGATAGCTAAGCTCCCACAAGAAAGGGTGCTTCATTCGAGGTCAGGTCTCTCTCCTCTTGTCAAAGTCAAAGGTTCAGGCTTGTTTAGTCCTAAAGGTCTTGGGTTTGATGGTGACTGCCATTACTCTATTTCCATTAGTTTGTTACCATATGAGGATTTTGCAATGGCTCCTCTCCACTCAGTGGTCATATCAGGATTTACCAGTGTCACACATGATCTTGATCACGGATGCTTGCAAGAAAGATCTACAGTGGTGGCTCCACTCTCCCCTAGTCACTCTAGGCAGACCCTTTGTAGCCCGTCATCTGGTAGCCACAGTTACCACGGACACTTCCCAGATTGGGGGGGGGCATTATCTGGGACAGACAGTCCAAGGCACTTGGCAACCCCATGAGTACCATTTGCACATCAATGTCCTGGAGATGACAGCGATGTTATTTGCGCTGCAAGCACTTCACGACTCTCTCCCTTTGGGCTATATAGCAATTCAGACGGACAATATGTCAGTAGTGTGGTACATCAACAAACAGGGCAGAACCAAATCTTACCCCTTATGTTGGGAGGTCCTTCGAGTATGGCAATGGGCGATTTCTTCTCAATGTTTTCTGGATGTTCTTCATGTTTCACTGTTGCAGTCATTACATTTGGGTAATCTGCTGGCAGGTTACCCTCAGTCGGCCTGATTAACAAAGTCTTGGGCCCTGCGTCAGTTGCTGTCCCTTCTTCCATGATGTCAGGTCGTCAGGGGTATAAAATATGCAGCCGACGCCATTACATCAGTATTTCTTGCTGTGCGGTGCCCGAAGCGGATCGCAAGTGCCGGCCGGCCGACTCCTGAAATTTTCATTTTCGAGTTTCAGCTCCAAAGTCTTCAACTTAAAGCTAAGTACCCCATTGGGAAAACTTTTCTTGCTCCTTACCGATATCAGTAAAAGTTAATCATTGCATTACTTGTGGAAAGCAAATACCTCATAAAGATTTTCATTTGTACTGTATTCCTTGCCTAGGCCCTGACCACGACGTACCTTACTGTTGCTTTTGTGCTTTATTTAATCAGTGCACTGTCCATTGTCATTATATTTTTGCCTCTCATTATTTTGGTTCTCTGTTTAATTATCCAGAAATGTTGTTGATTAGCATCCGACTACCGGGATTCCGAAAAAACGCAAAGATAAAGACAGAGACAGGCCGTCGAGGTCCAAAACTTCCGACGACACTTCTTCCAAGCCAGTTGCTAATTCACCAGTACTCAGTGAGGCGCTTTCACAGCCCCTGATATCCGCTACTTCTGATTTGTAGGCCTCTACTGAGACCCATTCGGAGTCTGGTATGCCGCGAGATACTTCAACTATGGAACCCGCGGATGTCTGTACCTTGGATGGGTCTGGAGCTGCTGTGCAGGCACTGGCTTCTGAGGGTGTATTCAGGCCTACAGACTTGCATATTAAAACAACACCTTCATTACTAAGGCCTAAATCTCCATCCATGTCTAAAAAATCGATATTCAGGCCCCTATGCGTAAAAAACATATGATAAAAATGGCTGAAGATCTAATAACCCTGAGGCCTAGGGCTGAGCTTGCTTATGAATCTTCTGCTCAGGATTCTGTTTCTTCTGGCTCTTCTGGTAACCTGGATTTGTCCATACCTACTTATGAGGATTCTGATGCAGAGGATTCCATTCCCTCTGCTTCCCCTCCTGAGGACTTTTCTTTTGGGGAAACTTTACATACTTTAAGGGAGCATTTTCACTAGGAAAGCCAGGAATTTTCAGATTCAAAAAAGAGGCTTAGGGATTTCCTTCTTCTACCTCAGCATAGGCCTTTGGCTATACCTCCTGTACTGGACATCGTTGATGATGTTTTCTTGGAATCCAGTTTGGCCCCAGATTCCCTGCCTCCTGCTCCTAGTAAACCTGACAGATACTACAAGGTTCCTGAGTCCCACAAGTTCCTTTTCAAAAATCCTGCTGCAGATCCAGAGACTAGTTCTCAGGGACCCAAGGGCGTTAAGGCTTCTACTGCTAAAAATCCTACCCTTTCTGATAGAGACTCCAGGGTGCTGGATAGATGGGGTAAAAAGGTTTATACTTCTGCAACCTTGGCAGTCAGAGCTTTAAACTGCCAATTTCATATGTTAAAATATCAGCAACATGGTATTGGACTGCTTAAACAGAAAATTATGTGGAAAATAAAGATTTACAGGACTTGATGCATTCTGCTGAACAAGTTGGAAAACATACTCTGCAATGTATTTTTGATTCTTTAGAGGCCTCTTGCAGGGCTGCTGTTACTGGGTCTGTGCTTAGAAGGCATGCTTGGCTTAAGGAACAAACTTTGCCTGAACATGTTAAAGCTAAAGTGTTGGATGCTCCTTTAAATCAGGACCACCTGTTTGGCAGCAAGGCTGAAGAAGTTCTTAAAAAGATGGAAGATAAAGCTAAATCTATGCAAACTTTTAAAGATTTTTTACGAGTGCAACCTCCTAGATTTAGTAGGCGCTGGCCTACTAAGAATTGGTCCTTTCCAGTCCCTTCCAGGTCTTCTCAGGCCAAACCCAGACACAGCAAAAAACCCAGGTTTCAGTCCCAGGGGATTCTCAAAACTAAGCAGTGGTGGGGGCCTCCTCTTCCAATTCTGGAAATAACAAGACACCCCCCTATAGTAACCAGTCTCAATGACTTCCTTTTTAAAAGTACTAAGCACTTATCTTTTGAACGCCCCTTTGGGGGGAAAGATTGCTTTTCATGCAAAGAACTGGGAACTCATAACCCAGGACAAATGGGTTTTAAATGTAGTGTCCCAGGGATACAGATTTCATTTCCAAACATTGCCAACACCAAATGGGTGGCCAGACCTGCCCCCAAATCAGTGGGCAGAGGCTCAAAAACAGGTACTTTCCCTCTTAAGCACGGGGGTTATTCATCTGGTACCAGAAGAGGAAAAAGGACAAGGTTTCTACTCCAGACTTTTCCTGGTACCCAGAAAAGACGAATCATGGTGTCCAATCCCTGACCTGTCTACTCTAAACACCTTTCTGGAGATTCCAAAATTCAAAATGCTGAATCTTCATCAATTACTTGCTATGCTAGGCAAAGACGCCTGGTTGGCAACTCTAGATGTAAAAGAAGCATACCTGCACATCCCAATCAGGGAATCTTGGAGAAGATACCTATGCTTCAAGGCAGGCTACTTGCATTATCAGTTCTCTGCACTACCCTTTGGCTTGTCTACTGTATCCAGGGTATTCACAAAGTGCCTAGCTCCAGTTATTGCATTTTGCAGGCTAAGAAATATTCAAATATACCCATAACTGGACGATTGTCTAATTCAGGCAAAAAGCCAGGGCATACTTTTAAATCATTTGGCATTTGTAAAAAGGGTTCTAACTTGTTTGGGGTGCACCATAAACAAAAATAAATCACAATTGGTACCCTGTCAACAGATTACATTCCTGGGTGCAAGCTTGAATACAGCTGCCCAGATGGCTTTCCTCACGCCAGAGAATCAAATTCATTTGGTAACTTACTTCAAACAAGTGGCCACAAAAGCCCTTCTATCTGCAAGACAAATGCTGCAAGCCTTGGGGTTCATGGCCTCCTGCATTCTTTTAATTCCATATGCAAGATTGCATATGAGGAAACTACAGTGGTATCTAAAAAGTCTATGGAGTCAACATTGTCACAGCCTGGAAAGAATGATTCCTATCATACCGTGCCTACGCCTAGAGTTCCTATGGTGGGCAGAAGCCTGGAACCAAAACAAGGGACTACCATTCACACTACCCCCTGCCGCCCAAACCCTAACTACAGATGCATCAGACTATGCATGGGGGGTTCACCTGGCGGGGAAGTGCATTCAGGGCAAATGGAACACAAATCAAATGCACCTACATATCAATCAAAAAGAAATGTTAGCCGTACAGAATGCTCTGACAGCCTTCAAGGACTACATTTTTCCAGGACAACTAATGGTAAAGACAAACAACACCACGGTTATGTGGTACATAAACAAGCAGGGGGATGCACATTCCTACCCCCTCTGCAAACTAGCCATGGTATTGTGGAACACAGCCTTAAGCTACCAAGTGCATCTACAAGCTCAATTCCCGCCAGGAAAATTGAATACACTGGCAGACGGACTAAGCAGAAACCTCATGGACCCACATGAGTGGAAACTGGAACCACGGATTTTCAACATGTTGACAAGCACATGGGGGAGCCCAGACATATATCTATTTGTCTCCCCCCAGAACTACCAGTTGGACAAGTTTTGCACAAGGTCTCCCCACAAACAAGCCTGGAAAGTGGATGCTCTGTCCTTCAGATGGAAAAACCTATCGGTCTACGCCTTTCCCCCTCTGCTCCTGCTGTCCAAAGTTCTACTAAAAGTCAAACAGGACAAAACAAGGATGATTTTGATTGTTCCAGACTGGCCGCGCCAACACTGGTACCCCCTCCTGCACAGTGTGTCGCAGATATCTCCATGGTACCTGCCAAATTCTGCACCCTCCTCTTCCAGCATTGAACCTTGCAACCTGGCTAATCACTTAAATTCACCCTTATCATCCCTCAGCAAACCTGTGGTGGATGTCATCTTGGAGGCGAGGAGACCTAGTACTACAAAATCTTATGCTGACAAATGGAAAAGATTCTGTGCCTGGAACCAGTCTTTAAGGATGAGCACAGCAGCGTCCAATTTACTTCGGATTTTGCAATACTTAACTGAGATGCTTCACAAAGGCCTGTATGTTTCTTCCATTAAAATCCACGCCTCAGCTATTTCAGCTCACTATAACACAGAACCACCCCTCTTCTCTCATCCTCTGCTCAAGCAGCATCTCAGAGGGGCAAAAAACTTGAGACCACCCAGAGGGAACTTCTACCCCTGCCTGGGACCTTAACTTTGTTTTGGAGAAACTCACTCTACCTCCTTTCAAGCCAGCTGCTACTGCAGACTTAAAATTTCTTTCTTGGAAAACAGCCTTCCTTTTAGCAATCGCTTCAGCTAGAAGGATATCTGAATTACAAGCCCTTATGGCAGTGGAGCCTTTCATCATCTTTCATGCGGACAGGGTATCTCTCAGGACCAGTCCATCCTTCATGCCCAAGGTGGTTTCCAGTGTGGCTCTTAATCGGTCCATTCATTTGCCAACATTCTTCCCTAACCCACAGAACAAAGGGGAACAGATTCTGCATTCCTTGGATGTGCACAGACAACTACAGTTGTACTTGGACAGGACTAAATCTCGAAGAAAAATCTGAACAATTGCTGGTAGCATTTGCTGCAGGGGCAGAGGGGAAGGCTATTTCAAAACAAACCATTTCTAAATGGATAAGCCTTTGCATTCATTTCTGCTATAAGCACCATGGAAAACCTATCCCCCAGGGGATCAGATCTCACTCCACCAGGGCTGCATCTACTTCTGCAGTCTTTCTCAGAGGTGTTCCTACCAGGGATATCCTAGAAGCTGCTGCCTGGAGTTCTGTACATACTTTCACCAAGCACTATCATTTACCAATTTTCTCTAAATCCAGAGCTGGCTTTGCCACTGTTGTCTTGCAGGGCCTTATAGCTGGCCCTAATGCTGTATAAACTCCTCCTCCCAACCATAGCTTTGGGAATCTACCTAAATGTAATGACTGCAACAGTGAAACACGAAGAACATAGTACAGTTGTGTACACTTACCATAAATGTAGATGTTCGAGTGTATTCACTGTTGCAGTCCTGGTTACCCTCCCTCCAGCCCCTTAGTTTTTTTCTGACTGTACCTCTCCTTTCCTTTACTATGCTTAAAAGCCTTTTTGGTGTATTTGCTTTTGGTTGGAGGTATACTTTGGTGTTTTTGTGTTTATTTGCTCCCCATTAGGGGGGCACCTGACATCTGGGACAAGAAAAACTGATGTAATGGCGTTGGCTGCATGTTTTATACCCCTGACGATTTGACGTCATGGAAGAAGGGACAGCAACTGACGCAGGACCCAAGACTTTGTTAATCAGGCAGACTGAGGGCAACCTGCCAGCAAATTACCCAAATGTAATGACTGCAACAGCGAATACACTCTAACATCTGCATTTATGGTAAGTGTACACAACTGTACTTTGCAACGCACATTCCGGGGAAGTCCAGCATGATAGTGGACAAGCTCAGCAGGGCAATTCTCATGCCCCACGAGTGGTCTCTGAAACAAGATGTGACGGTAATGATCTTCTGCAGATGGGGCCAGCCAAGCTGCGATCTTTTTGTCTCTCACTTAAGCAACAAATGCAGCAGCTGCTTTGCCCTAGTTCCCCCACCAGGACAGTCACCTAGAGATGCACTGGTCCACGATTGCCCCCCTGGGATTCTTTACGCCTTTCTCCCCTTTCCTTTAATTCCAAAAGTTCTTCAGAAAGCAAAGTTGCTGAGTTGCAAGCTGATCCTCATTGCCCTGTACTGGCCTCGTCAGATATGGTTCCCTTTCCTTTGGCATTACCTGCAAGAGGAGCCTTGGATTCTGGACCCAGTTCCAGACCTCCTGACACATCAGTTGGGCGCCCTTCATCCTTCCATTCAAACTTGACAGCTTGGTTTCTCCACTTCCAGTCCTAGCCAGGCTCCCTATGGTTCAACATATTTTTGTCTCTTCTCATAAACCAACTACTAGGAAACTTTACATTAGTAAACGGAAGAGGTTCTCCTTCTGGGCTGAGCAAAATGACATTGATCCCTTTACAGCTCCAATTTCAAAAATCTTGGACTTCCTGGCAGAAACCTTTGAAAAAGGAGCAGCGGCTGTTCAACTGGCTGCTATTTCTAATTTTCATGTGGTCCTTCTAGGTTCTAACGTCCTGTCTCACAAGGTATGTAAGGCCTTTTTGAAAGGTGCTACCCTATTAAGGCCTCCTATCCGAGAACCTCTCCACCCTTGGGATTTAAATTTAGTACTAGTGGCTCTGATCCTCCCTTCCTTTGAACCAGCCGCTTCTTGTCCTCTAAAGTTCTTATCATGGAAGACCCTCTTCCTGATTGTTACATCAGCTAGGCGGGTTTCCAAGTTACAGGCACTTTCCATCTGCCCACCTTATATATGATTTTCCACAAGGATAGAGTATCTCTTAGAACTAATCCTTCCTTTTCACCAAAAGTCTGTTCAGAGTATAATTTAAATCATTCAATTGAACTTCCTGTTTTCTTTCCAAATTATGGCAACAAGGCAGAGTATAAGTTACATCAATTGGATGTCCACAAGCAGTTACGATTTTATCTTCAAAGAACCAAGGACATGAGAAATACAGATCAGCTGTTTGTATCCTTCTCTCAGAGTAAGCAAGGCTCACCAGTTTCCAAAGTGACTTTGTCAAAATAGCTGTCCAATACCATTACTTATGCTTATGAGTGTCGGAATGTGTCTGTCCCGGGAAAAGTAAGGGGATGTTCGACTAGGTCTTTGGCTACCTCCATAGCCTTTCAAGCTAAGCTTCCATTAGATACTATTTGTGCAGCAGCAACATGGGCTGCTCCCCATACCTTTATTACTCAGTACAAAGTGGACATGGCCTCTCAGAACAGGGCATCCTTTGGTTTCCATGGTTCTGAAGTCTCTCTTCCAGTGAGCCACCCAGGATTTAGGTGCTGGGGACGCTGTCACAACCAGAAAGAAGGAAGGCGAGATGGACAACATAACATAAAGAAGTTATGTTCTTACCATAACGTTCCATGTTTGTTGTCCTTTATCTCGCCTTCCTTCTTGCATCCCTCCCTCCTTCCCCCATCCTGGATGATTGAGATGAATTTCCCTTTTTTGTCTGATTTGACTGAGTTTCCTTTGCTTTTCAGCTTTTGGTATAGTCCTTGTCAACATTGTTGAGCTGTTGTTTTTGGTACAAGGAAGCAGTATTGTTTAGTTACCTCCTTTATTGGGTAATTCACATTTCTCCTATCTAGTGGTTAGTTTTCACAAACGAGATCTAGGTAACTACCACTAAGATTGCTGGGATAAGGGGTTAGCCTCGAGCCAGTAAGGACTTTTTGAGCTTTAGAAGTGGCAGAGTCAGAGCCAATCTCCCAACCAGAAAGAAGGAAGGCGAGATAAAGGACAACAAACATGGAACGTTATGGTAAGAACATTACTTCTTTTTATATATCATGTTTTGTAACAATACTGTTAAGAACAAAACTTGTTGTATTTATAGTAATCTCTTTCCTTCCAAACATTAATGACATGAAGTAGGGCATATATTTTAGAGTCCCTTACAAGTTTAACAATGTCTAACAAGTCCAATATTTCCAGATTTTCTTGTTCTGACTATTTCACAAATGTGATTGCTTTGTAATCCCACATTTATTTATTTCCAGTTTGCTGGTTTTCTTCCTGTTGGTTTCCATCTCCCAATGGTTGAGGGTTGGTGTAATGGTTAAGATGTTAACCTTACAGACACAAAGTGCAGAGTTTGATTCTCAAAGGATAATTGGCTAAATTGGCTAAGCTTAAAGTGTCTCACAAGGGTAGCTAGCCTATACTACGTTATGAACTTGGATAAATAGATTTTCCAAAACAATAGTCTGAGACTGAATGCTTAAATGTGTGTAATTATACCCTTTGGTAAATCAGATATCCATGCAAATTATAGTATTCATTGCATTTCCCTAAAAGTAGACTCCGTGGTGAGGGACGTATGAACACAGATAGAAACCCAAACTTTGACTATCAGGCAGCTATGGTAATGAGGAAATCATTCTGTATGGCTTAATTTACAAGTAAAGGCATGGCATCAAGATTAAAGGAAGTCGTAGTGCCATTGTACTCAACCCTCATCATGCCCAAAATAGAGTACACTGCTCCCTTCTCCATGCATCTAACAGGGTACTTAAACCAATTTGAGTGCCCTCACCCCAGAGGTTTCTCACTAAAAAATATAAAGAGTAAGACATTGCAGATTGACTAAAGGCCCTATCCCTTTACTCTGTCTCACATAGTTTATTGAGAAGGGATTTATGCCTGACTTGCAAGGCATTCTCTGATCCAGCCCTGATGAAAATGTTACACATTTCCAAGAAATATTATATGAGGGTTATGCATTCTATGGACTTGAACCTTATTTGTGACTCTTAACAACATTTCTTGGAGAGAAAATTTTGTATTTCAAAGGCTACCGCCTCTATGAAATAAACTTCCCATCTTCGTAAAACGAAGCCTGTCCCTCACACTGTTGAAAAGAATTTGTGTAAATTGATGGGAAATTGTAAATTCACTCCTGGGGTGCTACCCATGTCCCTTATGAACAGAGGCAGTCTGTAAAATGACTTAGGGCGCCATCTCCCAAAAAAACACTATGATACTGCCTCATCCCATATTTGGGAAATTAAGATACAGTATCGTCATATCCTGGGTATTATTGGCTAGGCTTGCAAAGGCTGTTATAACATAAGGCTAGTAATCACTTATGAACCTATGAACTCCAGTGTCTGGTTCATTTCCAACATGCTTATTATTCTTCTAGTCATCTCCTGTGCATTTCTTTGTCTCTCATGAATTTTCCTTTCGAACATTGGAAAAGGTTTCACTGGCACAGTCTCTCTCTATGACTTTTATTGTCAGAAGAATAAGGAGCAGAATCCTGTTCTGTTTGGTAGCTCACTTTGTATTTCCTCCTTAGCGTGTTTTGCGTCAATACGTGAGTTTGACCCGCCAGGAAAAAAATATTCTGAATATAACTGGATACAGCAGCTTGAAAGCCACACCTGCTTCTCGATTGTTCCCTGATTGTTGGAAAAATTTACTCCTTCTGCCATGTGTGCAGTGAGTAATCATTTTCCACAATCACTCTACAGTCTCCAACTTTTAGTACTTTGTCCTTCTGCCACAGTTTTGTCAGAATCAACTCTTTCTGCTGGTAGGATTGTATCTTTATTATTAGAGGTATTGGTTGCTTTCACATAGTCAGGTTTGGAGTATACACACTGTGTGTCCTTTCAGTTAACAACTCATACTGTGCAATACCACCCCAGTTGCTTATTTGTGCTTTCATGTTCTGTAAATTTATTTTTTTTTGGCATTCAGGCAGTGCATTTCCTACCCAAAAAGACAAGTATACTAGCTATTTTCTGAGTTTCTGTTTTTACACTGGGAGATCTGAAATTTAAGATGTTACTCATTGAGCAGCCATCTTGGAAGTCACTGTATCCTGGCTTACTTTAAGCGAAACTATCCACCCCCCTCATTTTCTTTTATGAACTTAAAAATCAGGGAGGAAGGGTACTCCATACCTTGGATGCCCACAGACAACTCTGGTACTATCTTGACTGAACTGACTCTTTCAGATGATCTGATTAGTTGTTCATTTCTTGTGAAGTTGGGAAGGGACAACCTGTGTCAAAACAGCTAAGTAACAACCTACGTAGATGGCATTGTAATAACATTTTGTTATACTCAACATAACAAAACTATTCCAGACATTGTCAAGGCATACTGTACCAAGGCCTTGGCTTCATCTATGGCTTTTTTGGAAGGGGTTGGATTCTAGAAGTATTCTAGAAGCTGCAACTTGGTCGTCTGTACATACTGTTACAAAGCACAAAAAGTTTGAGTCCTTCTGTAGGTCTAGCTCAGGCTTTTTCCAAGGATCATTATTCATGGGGTCGTGGAATGTTCTCTTTCCATCTCCCAAATATAGTAAGCTGGGGTAATTTACCCATGTAGTTAAGGCTTCTGCAGCAGTGATCAGTATGATGAACATAATACAGTTGTTTAAGCAAACTTACCATAGCAGTAGATGTTCGAATGATCATTGCTGGAGTAGCCACTCCTTTTCTCCATCCCCCTTGTTTTCTGGTTGCTTGTTTATGTAAGGGTGTGGTTGATTGTTTAGTTTAGTTTTTATTCTTCCTAGCATTGCCCTTTCAGGGCTTGGTCTCCTCCTTTCTGTTGAGAGGAAATCTCTTAAGGGATTGATACCCAAACTTGTCTTTTAGTTAGTTCAGCTCAAGCTGCATGACAGTTTGGGTGAGTGGAAGGTTCCTTAAAGTTTTGGAAGCTGGACAGCTGTTATATCCTTGGCAGGATATAACCCATATAGTAAAGGCTACTGCAGCTGTGATCATTTGAACATCTACTGTTGTTGTAAGTTTACTCACACAACTGTACTTTCCAGCTAGGTGAATTGATACAGAAACTTAGCAAGGCTAGGGGTTTCTGTCCACTTTGAGTATTGACAAATTGCATCTAATCTTCCACACCTACCAGGCTATTCCATTGTAAAACTGCAGTGTAACAAAGGTGGGTGAAGGGTACAGTTGCCTAGGGTGCAAAAATACTAGTCGGTGTGAACAAGAAGAGCAGCTCCTGCATTGTTTCCATGCTGGCACTGTAGAGCTTCCTTTATGTAAAGCTACAACAAGCTGATATTGGCTTGCTACAGATTAAAGAAAAAAAGAGTTTGGTTGGGGGAGGCTTGCTACAGTAAATAAAATAAAATCCTGTTTGTTTATTTCAAAACTTTTAAATGGAAGAGCTAACTGGAGTTGATCTCTTTGTAGTAAGACCATTTGCTACAAATGTAGCATTGGGCTTGCTACAGTAAACTGCTAAGTTTTTTTATTTTTTGATCTTCAATGGAGGAGGTTCGAGGGACGTAGATCTGTATACTGAGGGGGTGGGGCACTACATCGAGAACCGGCATGGGGCACTAGATGAGCCAACTACAGCGCTGTTGTAAAGTTACTTTTTGGTCTCCTTGGAGTGCCTGCAACATTCCAAACACTGATGAACAAAATCATTAGGCAACCCCCCAAAACCAGCTACCACACCAGATAGGCAGCAGCCTAGCTCCTACCAGCTAAGTAACAACCTACATAGATGGCATTGTAATCTTTTCTGAAGAAGAAAGAAAATGTAACAGGCTGGATTGACTTCTCATCCAACTAAGTGCAGATTAGTGATGGAAAAATATTGCTATTTGGGGCATGTGATAGACTGAAGCCTTGTAAAACTCCTGGATGAAAAAGTGGAAGCAGTTTTTGTGTCTGTTTTTGTGTGGGTGGGGGTTGGGAGGCTGGCTAGCTGTTTTGCATTTCCTCGAGTTTTAACATATTCTGTTTCACAATGGACATCACTACTCTGTCTTTCTGGTAAGATTCTGTATTGCTATATTGTTGTATAACACTTTTTGAGTGGGGCCTTATTTTCTTTGTGTCTCTTTAGCAATACTTTGCTGATTTCTGCAACTGGACTCGTATAGCCTATCAGTTAGCTATTACACCTCCTAAACGTGTGAAAAGCTTAAGTACCTAGCCTCTAATTCCTATATCTGCTTTGCACCCACTGCAAGGTGTCCTGTATAAATTTTGATAACTGAAAACTACTCATATGGAATGTTCTCATGTATATACTCTGTATTGCTTGGATAGTATCTTTGATTACTTATGTACTGTTTTTTTCACCAGTTATATAAGCTGTTAATAATACATATTAATGTCTTTATTGATGTAAATTCTGTACTGTATGTGAAATGTCATATATGTGGAGCTTTTCTCCCCGAGACTCCACTGAAAATGAGCACTTCTGGCCCAGCTGGACCATCCCGGTAAACAAATGTAAGTAAATAATCTCAAGTACACTTCCTGGATGTCCACTGTATAAGAGATCAAATGTGGTAAACCTCACTGATGGTAGTGGCACCTGTCTTATTTTAGACAAAAAGTAGAGTAATAACTTTAAGCACTTTTTTCCAATTATTTTTTTAAGTGTAATGGGGATACTAATGTAAATAGGTGCTTCTGTTTTCTTCTTTTTCTTTCTTCATTCTTCTCTTTCTTTTTGTTCAGTTTTAAGTAATGTAGGCACTACAGTGTTAACAAATTCTGGTTAACAGAGATTGACAAAAGAAAAATGAGTGTGCTTTTTCTCATTCTTGCCTAAGGGAATGACTGCGTTAAGGCTATTAGCTAAGTCTAGTAACAAGTTTTAAGAGAAAGCAATGAAATGAAAAACAATATTGAATATTGTAAGGCTTTTTTCTAGTAAACAGTTTTGTGTCTGGTTCTCATGTCTCTGGCTGACAACCTGATAAAGAGAAATGGCTTGGAGAAAATGTTTTCTAAAAGCATTCACATTTTTTCCCAGCTGAGAGGGCTGTAAAGCTAAGACAAAGCCAGACAGCATTTAATAGAACCACAGCTGGTACCATGTGTTCTAACATAAAAGAAAGGTTATCCATGCTTTCTCAAGTCTGTGTGTGTGGCTGTCAGTTTGGAACATTTGTTCCTGTTAGGAGGGTAAAACTTCAATATTTGAAGATGTATGTAGTTTTGTGTGTTGTTATTAAGTTAATAGGTTTTAGGGGGGTATTGGGGGTGTGTATGTATTTTTGTTTGAGGGTTTTCAATAATACAGAAAGTTATGTAAGATGTGACATAGGCTGAAATGGAGATAACAAGAAACAACTGTATAAAAGATTAACCTGCCAAACAGTACATGTGCGTAACACAAAAGCTGGAACTAGACATTTAACAAAAAAGTTGTTATACATAAAAGGTGGGAATAATAATTTTTTAAGGCTATTGATAGTTTCTTTAGTGTCTTTAAACGTTAATGGTTTCACAGATAAATGCAAAAAAGAGTCGTGAACTATATTAAAAATGTAGAGTGCAAATAGCTGTCCTACAGGAGACACGTTTGGAAAGAACTGAACATGTGAATTTGATAAAGAAAGGTTTTTGTGATGGTTATTCAGTGGAATACCTGGGGCAAAGGAAGAGAGGATTGCTTATATTAATTGCAAGAGGGGCTCCAATAGTGATAGAAGATGATAGAAAAAGATAATGCTAGATTTGTAGTTCTATCGGGCGACTGGCAAGGAGGGAGGAAAAAGATAATAATGGTAGATTTTTAGTACTAAGGCGCTGCTGGCAAGGGAGGATGATTACACTGTGATGTGTTTATATTGCATTGAAAACTGCTATAACATACCAGAAGTATATCCCTCATTGGTAAGATCAGACCATAAATTAATTTCACTGGATATCCACATCCCAACCCCACCCCCAGCCCAGAAAACCACAGTGAAAAACTTCTCAAAAGCGAACTTCACGCTTCTCAAAACTGAAGTGGAATCCTTCAAGGCCCCAGGGCTAGTGGAAACTACGGGCCAAACTGCAGAATCCTATATAAACACATTCTACGGACATCTCCAGGAATGCATGGATCATGCTATCCCAAACAAAATCAAGACCCAATCATCCAAAGGCAGGCGTCCAGTCTGGTGGACCCCAGCTATAAATAAACTGTACAACAGAAGGAGGAAGCTACTACATGATAGAGCAAAATCCCTAAAAAGGAAGGCATCTCTGATCAGTACTAGCAAAAAATTACGATCCCCTCATAAAATCCTCCAAGGCCAGCTTCGAGAGAAAAATTGCACAGGACACTAAAGACAATCATAAGGCTTTTTTCAGTTATGTTAGGAACCTGGGATGCAACTCCCAGACTTGTTCTGAGTTGATTCTAAATGACAAAAAATACACTGAACCCACAGACATCACCAATATCCTGGCAGGCAGGTTCAGTGCAAACTTCTCCACCCCCCCCAAAAGAGTAAGTATCTATCCCAGCAGAGTGCAGCCTCCCAAACATCTCTGATGCTCAGGTGAAGGCCGCCCTCTCCAAAGCAAAAAACACTGCTTCCATGGGACCAGATGGCGTCCCGGGTTGTGTCCTACATGAACTCCAAGAAGAACTAATCCCTCAAGTAAAACTGCTGTACAATCTCAGCCTCACTACAGGATATGTGCCCAAAGAATGGCATACAGCAACAGTGGTCCCACTCCACAAAGGTGGCGCCTCTATGAACCCTGGAAACTATCGCCCCATAAGCCTGACTAGCCTAGTCTGCAAGGCTATGGAGAGGATCATCATGGAACTCCTAAACAAAGACATTGGGGACCTACAGACACTAGATCCTACCCAATTTAGCTTTGTCAAGGGCAGATCCTGCCTTTTGAACCTGGTCAACTTCTTCGAAACAGTCACCAAGGCCATAGATGAAGGGAAGGTAGTCCACACAGCCTATCTGGACCTCGCAAAGGCATTTGACACAATACCCCACTCGGGCATCATAGATAAGCTATCCAGCCTAAATATAAACCCCTATGTCACAAGATGGGTCGCAAACTGGCTGAAAGACAGAACCCATAGAGTCACAGTTGCTGGAGCCATGTCAGACTAAACCGGTCACAAGTGGCATCCCACAAGGTTCTGTCCTGGGACCTCTCTTGTTCGGTATTTACTTTTCTGAGGTACAGGCCAACGTGGGAGGACTATGGCTCACCAAGTTCGCAGATGACTGCAAACTGGGCACCATAATCGACTCTCCAGCTGACACAAACATCCTTCAAAAAGGTCTCACAGAGACAGATAACTGGTGCCAGAGCCATGGTCTAAAGCTAAATGCCAAAAAGTGTATAGTCATACCCTTTGGCAAAAACAATGTGCCCACAAATTACCACATAGGTGGTAACCCGTTAAGTACAGAGAAAGTAATTAGGGATCTGGGGACCCAAGTTGATAGCAATCTCTCCTTTGACAACCACATTGCCAAAGTGGTTAGAAAGACCTTCTACATAGCCCATCTCATCATGAAAGGATTCACATCTAGATCAAGAGAGGTAATCGTGCCCCTTTATTCATCCCTCATCAGGCCCAACATAGAATACAATGCCCCCTTTGGGATGTACCTTACCCGACACTTACAGCAATTAGAAAGACCCCAAAAGCACTTCACCAGGAGGATCAAGGGACTCAAACAGATGCCATATGCTGCTCGGTTAAAAAAAACTCCAGCTCTACTCAGTTGCATACCGCCTACTTCGAGGCGATCTATGCCTGACATATAAAGCTATGTCCAACCCAGAATTAATGGACATGCTCCACCTCAGTAAATCTAAATCCCTTAGAGCTACGAGCTCGAGGGACTTGAACATCAGCACAGAAATAAATAGAACATGCTGGAGGGACAGATTCATAACCCAGAGGCTCCCTTCTCTCTGGAATAGAATTCCAATTCATGTTAGGCAGAGCACCTCACTGACTCTCTTCAAGAAGAATCTTGATAAGTGGATGGGGGATCGTAGGTTTGCCCCGGGGATTACTTCCGTGTCACTATTAGACAGAGGCACAGTAAACTAAACTTTAAAAAGGGCACAGTATACTCAAATCAAGGGGTGGCGTAAGCCAAGCACAATCGGGCTAGGCTTATAAATGCCCCAGGGCAGATAGCCTAGTATGAACCTATGAATGGAGCTTAAAAAAATTCTTGTAGAAATAATCAGCTTTCAGCAAGGAGTACTACTTATAGGTGGTGACTGGAAAAATATAAAAAAAAAAAAGGATAGATTTTTTAAAGGAATTTATGAAAATATTTGTCATGGAAGATGTAAATTCAGGGATCCTTATCAGTTGATCGAGTTTTCAGAAACTGAGAATTTGTATCGGTGAGACAATATGATTGAATTTCTGAAAACTCAAAGCTTTTGAATGGAGATTGTTGTGAAGTGAAAATTGGGAAATTATTGTTTTCCTCAGTGTAGTGCAATCTATGAGTTGATATATAATTAGCAGGGGTGTGGGGAGTGCAACCCTCCACATAGGGGTTACATGGGGGGCTTGCCCCTGCAGAACCATAAAAGCTAGATTTTTGTGTTTTTTAATGTTCAAGTTTTCAGAAATTCGATCATATCGTCTTGCTGATATGAATTTCGAGTTTTTGAAAATTTGATCAACTGACATAGATCCAGATTCAATACTACAAGTTTGGAGTGAATTTACATTTTATCACCCAAGATATAAAAACTTGGCTAGCTAGACAATTTACATTTCACAGGCACATGTGAATGTAATTGAAGGCTTTGATACACACCTAATAACTGCTTTGGATCACGCCCCAATAATTACTGAAATAAAAATTTGGGGTAATGAAATAAATGAGACACTGACTCTTTCCACTTACTTGTTTAAAAGAGAGTAATTTAAAGAATGGGTAGTGGAAACCATTCAGGAGCTATTAGAGAAGATAGAAATTTATTCTGAAAATGTAGCTAGGGAGTGGGATAAAATTAAAGTGGAGTTTAAAAATAGCGTGGAAATAAGAGAGTTATGGTTAAGAAATAAGGATTATTTGGAGGGACTGACAAAGGTTAAAGTTTTGCAAATAGGGGAAATCTGAGGTGTAACTGCAGGGTGCTAAACAGAAAATAACGGATTACCTCAATAATATGCATGAGTTTAGAAAGTTTACTGTAAGCAGCTGTTTTCTGATAACTCTAGAGCACAAAAACTTTTAGCACAGTGACTCTGGCAGCAGAAAGTAGAAAGAGTTGTCACCAAGCTTAGGGAGCCTGTAACAAGGAAGGTAAGGGATCATGTAGAAGTATTAGAAATATTTCAGAAATTCTATGAAAGTCTGCATAAAATAGAGAAATCTGGAAATCAAGAAAAGGTGCAAATGCAAATGTTTATGTAAGAATTAAATATGCCAAAGTTAGAGGTACATGAGACTCCATCACTAACAGGACAGGAAGAGATGAGATAAAAATAGTGATGTATAACCAATCTACAGGAAAGTCCCCAGGAATAGATGGTATTCTGGTGGAAGTTTGGAAGCTAGGAGAGACAAAATAACTGATAAAGATCTGGAATGTTTTGTTTAATAGTATTTTAAGAGGAGGAGAAGTACCGACATCCTGGAAGAAAGCAGTGGTAGCTGTTTTACCTAAAGAGGGCAAAGATCCATCAGATCCAGCTTCATACTGACCAATTTTAATACTAAACCATGATTGTGAAGTTTTTGTCTATAATGGCTAAAAGAATGGCAAACATGATGCCAAACTTAATAGGCATGGATCAGTGTGATGTTGTGGAGGGGAGGCAATCATTTGACAACATTAACAGAACACTGATGATCCAGAGGGAAGCAGAATGTAAGCAAGTACCACTGTTGATGGTGGGTCTTGATGAAGAGAAAGCATTTGACAGAGTAAGTTGGGACTTTTATGAGGAGAGCAATGGAAGCATTTGTATTCCCTGATAAAATTATAAGGTTGGTTAGGAGGATATATGAGGGATTGGAGGCAAAAATTAAAATGGGTGGGGTCCTCTCTGATAATTTCTGCTTGAGCAGAGGACCCAGGCAGGGATGTTTGCATTATATTTAGAACCATTGGCAAAGAAAATAAGGGACTCAGAAATTCAAGGATATAATTGATATGGTAGTCAAGAAAAGCTGGCTGTATTTACAGATGATATTATTTTATACCAGACAAAACCAGAAAGGGACATTACAGTGTTGTGGAACATATTGAGACAGTTTCATATCTTTTTGGGTTACAAAATTAATGAAGCTAAGACAAAGACAATATGGGTAAATTATGTACCTATTCACAAAACTGGTTCAGCAATATCTGTATTTATGGGGGATATGATAAAACTAAGGATTTAGGAGTATGGATTTAAAGTGATTCAGGTGTGGCAGCTAAGGATATGTGGGAAGAGACTAAACAAAAGATAATACAAACACTGAGAAAATGGAAGCTCTTTTGTATGGATATTGATAGTAAGATATGAGCTGTTAACATGTTTTTAGTCCCTTTAGTCTTGTACACAGGTCAGGCATATTTTTATCATCCAGAGGAGAAGTTGTGAATAGCAGTTAATAAAGAGCTGAAGGATTTTATCTGGGAGGGGAAGATGGCAAGAGTCAAGTAGGATAAATTTGTTCTTCCAACAGAACAAGGCGAGTTGGGATTACCCGATTTGAAGGGGTATTTCAGAGCAACACTGTTAAGGCTCCTGTACATAGCATAAGCAGAAATCTAAAATTCAAAATGGAAAGAGATGATGATGAAATGGGGAAGCTCAAGAAACAGAGACACTGGGATTTTAGATGCAGACCTTTAAGGAGAATAACAGTAATCATACAGAATGTTATATTCATAAAGTAGTATATTCATAAAGTATCAGAAAGTATTCCAAGAACTAAGCTAACACAGTAATGGAGAAAAGAGATTCTGCCAATATAAATGACTGCAATTAGGGATACACACAATAGGCAAGAAATTTAGTGGAGAAAACTGGCAAAGGAACCAAGGTGTTGGGAACATTAAACTAGAGAGGGAAAGGTAATAGGATGGGAAGATGTCAAGAACCTATTTGGACTGCAGGTTAGAGATTGCCTTCCCTATCAAGGACTGATATCAGAGTATAGGCAAAGAGTAAGAAGTAGGAGGGTCCTAAACAAATGACCAGCACTGTTAGAGTTTTTAGTAGAATTTAGAACAGAAGTTGCCATTAAGAAAGAAGTTATTAGTAGAGCATATAAAATATTGCATGATAACTAGAACAATCAGAGGAAGTTAGAAAGGATTGTGAAGTGTGTGTCTCCCAGATATGCAACAAAGTCTAAAATATTCACAGTCTTTGCTTGGAAGTGTTTACATAGGTATTTTTATACCCCAAGTAAACTCCAAAGAATTTTTTCTCAGGTAGACAGCAAATATTGGAGGTATGATGCGGACAAAAGAGGTAACTAGGTACATATTTTTTGGGAGTGTAATGAGTTGGCAGACTTAAAGATTCCCTGCAGACTGCTCTGTCAGAGATACTGGGTTAGCAAATTGTTGTAACTAAGGAAATTATTTTTTTGAGTGGCGATACAGAATTGGAATTGCCTAGGCTTAGTAAGGCTTTGCTGAGTCTAATTATGATGGCTGCCAAAAAATCAATTACTAGAAAATAGAGATCCAAGTCTAAACCAACTTTGCTTGAAATAGCGAAGATAGTAACAGAGATAAAGCAACTAGAATTGGGATCTTTAGAGAAGGGTAGGAGCAAATAAAAAATGGGATTTTTGGGGTCAATATATTCAGAGGAGGAATGAGGTTTAAAAGAAGGCAGGATTTAAATGGGCTATGTAGTGTTTTACTGACAATGACTGGATATATTATAAGTGGGGTATAATGTTTGCAGCTACAGTTGTGTCAGCTTGGTTTGTAATATATAATGTCTGAGTAAATCTGAAGCTTGAAATGATAGGAAGCCTTTATCATCCAAACCAACAAGTTGAAAGAGGTACCGAGCAGCATGTAACCAAAGAAAAAAATCATTAGTTAGTATCCCACTCCTGGTAAAATTCTTCCTCATTCTTAAATGCTTCTACAGTGAAAAAAATATGAGAGTCATCATTTTATGTTAAAATCTTCCTCTTTATTAATTTGGGTAGGTGAGTGCAATTCATTTTAACACAGAATGACGACTCTCATATTTCTTTCACTGTGTAGAAGAATTTAAGAATGAGGAAGAATTTTACCGGACTGGTATACTAACTAATGATTTTTTTTCCTTTGGTTACTAGCTGCTTGGTACCTCTTTCAACTTGCTGGTTTGGATGATCTAGGCTTCCTATCGTTCCAAGCTTCAGATTTACTGAGATTTTGTTGATCCACCGATGTGGATATCTTAGCAAGCAAGAGATTAGGGTATATACAAGGCCACTATTCGAGTGGTCCACCTAGTGAATTTTGGTTTAACGCATAATGTTTGCAACTTAAATTATGTTGGTATGTTTTTTTTTCTTTTATATAATTGTAAGATTCCTGTGTCATGCGTATCATTTAATAAAGATGTTTCTTGTTTAAAATAAAAAGTTGGGTAATAACTGATCCTAATTCTTACCAGCTGCTAACTACATGCTGCTGTCTGTGCTTTGTACCGACTGATGAATGTTGCCTCTTTATTTTACTTTGCAGTAAGTATTGCTGCTGATAATTTGGCTGATTTGGTTTGGGACATTTTTGAGCAATTTTTCACTGACAGAGAGATGTTCTTCGTGTTTCACTGTTGCAGTCATCACATTTGGGTTATCCTGCTGGCAGGTTGCCCTCAGTCGGCCTGAATTCCAAAGTCTTGGGTCCTGCGTCGGTTGCTGTCGCCTCTTCCCTGATGTCAGGTCGTCAGGGGTATAAAAGATGCAGCCGACGCCATTTTATTCAGTCTTTCTTGCCGCGCGGTGCCCGAAGCAGAAGCAGTTCGCAAGTGCCGGTCGGCCGACTCCTGAGATTTTCGTGTTCGAGTTTCAGATCCGAAGTCTTCATTAAAGCTAAGTACCCCGTTGGGGAAACTTTTTTCTTGCTCCAGACCGATGTCAGAAAAAGTTAATAATTGTATTTCTTGTGGGAAGCAAATACCTCATAAGGACTTTCATTCTTACTGTATTCCTTGCCTAGGCCTTGACCACGACGTTGCTAGTTGTCAGTTCTGTGCTAGATTTAACCAACCCACTATTAAATGTCGGTACGATTTTGCATTAAGCTATTTTGGGCAAAGATTTAATTATACAATGTCGTCAGATAGCCATCCGACTACTGGAGTACACAAAAAACGCAAAGAAAAAGAAAAAGGCAGGCAACCGAGATCCAAAACCGACGACGAAGCTTCTCCTAAGCAAGTCGCCGGTTCACCGGTTCTCATTGTGGAACTTTCGCAGCCCCTGACAACTGCCACTTTAGAGTCGCAGGCCGCTACCAACTCCCACGTGGAGTCGGCCAGGCCACAGGAAACTCTGGGTATTGGAGCCTCGGAGATTATTCCCTCAGATGGGTCCGGAGCCGCTGAACAGGCATTGGCTTCTGAGGGTGTATTCAGACCTAAACAATTATATATTAAACCGACTCCAAAGACTAAAACACTTTTAAAGGCAAAGAAACAAGTTCACTAGCCACAAGGACAGGCCTCCATGCCCAAAAAACAGATGCTCAATATAGCCGAAGACTTGATTACCTTGATCAGGGGTTCCCTTCCCCCTCCTGATAAGAGGCCTAGGTAAGAGACAGACTATGAATCTTCAGATCAGGTTTCCATTTCTTCTGATTCCTCTTCTGATCAGGAATATTCTTTTCCCCCTATGAGGATTCTGATGCTGAAGAATCAATTCCTTCAGCTTCTCCTCCTGAGGACCACTCTTTTGGGGAAACCTTGCATACCATGAGGGAGCACTTCCACTGGGAGAGCCAAGATTTTTCAGACTCTAAGAAAAGGCTCAGAGACTTCCTTTTACTACCTCAACACAGGCCTCTAGCTATTCCACCTGTGTTGGACATTGTAGATGATGTTTTCTCGGAGTCTAGTCTGACCCCTGACTCCTTACCTCCAGCTCCTGTTAAGCAGGACAGATACTACAGGGTCCCTGACTCTCATAAATTCCTTTTCACTACTGCAGACCCAGAAACTATTTCTCAGGGTCCAAAAGGGGTTAAGGCTTCTACTGCAAAAAACCCTACCCCCTCTTGACAGGGATTCTAGGGCTCTGGCTATATAGGGAAAAAAGATTTACACATTTACTACTTTGGTTATAAGGGCCTTAAATTGCCAGTTTCATATGCTGAAATACCAGCAATATATCATGACACTGCTTAAACAGAAAATAATGGCAAATTCTGAATGTGCAGAAAACAAAGAAATGCAGGATTTATTGCATGCAGCTGAACAAGTTGGAAAGCATACTTTGCAATGTGGATTTGATTCTCTGGAGGCCTCCTGCAGGGCCGCTGTTACGGGTTCTGTCATTAGGAGGCATGCTTGGTTAAAGGAACAAAATCTGCTTGACCTTGTTAAAGCAAAATTATTAGATGCTCCTTTACAACGTGATACCTTGTTTGGTGTTAAGGCAGAAGAGGTGTTAAAGAAAATGGAGGACAAAGCTAAATCTATGCAAACGGTCAAAAATGTCTTACATGTACAGCCGCCTAGATTTAGCAGACACTGGCCTACAAAGAATTGGTCCTTCCCAGTCTCAGACAGGCCTCAAAGGGGCAGATCTAGACGCCCTAGAGGCAGGTCACAGTTGCAAGGATCCTACAGGTCTAAGCAGTGGAGTGCTTCTACCTCCAAAGGTGGAGAGGACAAATCACAGTCATACAGGAAACAGTCCCAATGACTTCCCCCTGCCTGCACCAAGCACTTATCTTCTGGCAGCACCCTTAGGGGGAAAACTAGCACTTTTTTCTCAAAATTGGCTCACTATAACCCAGGACAAATGAGTTCTAGACATAGTGTCACAAGGCTACAAGTTTCATTTCCATACCCTGACAAGGGCAAACGGTTGGCCAGACCTGCCAAATAATCAATGGGCAGAGGCTCAAAAACAAGTTGCAGCTCTCATGGACATGAGTGCTATTCAACAAGTGCCACAGCAAGAGCAGGGACAAGGATTTTACTCAAGGCTGTTCTTGGTACCCAGAATGGACAAAGCATGGAGACCAATACTGGACCTTTCTATTCTAAACACTTTCCTGGCTATACCAAAATTCAAGATGTTGACCTTACAGTAGCTTCTGCCCATGCTGGGCAGCAAGGCTTGGCTCGTGACTTTAGACCTAAAAGAGGCATACCTGCATGTCCAAATCAGACAGTCATGCAGAAGATACCTCAGATTCAAGGCTGGCTCAAAGCATTACCAATTCTCTGCACTGTTCTTTGGCTTATCTACGGCACCCAGGGTCTTCACAAAGTGCCTGGCACCAGTAATTGCTTACTGCAGACAAAGAGGAATACAAATATTTCCGTACTTGGACGACTGCCTCATACAAGCAGAGAACAAGGACATTCTACTACAGCATCTGACATTTGTGATAAGACTTTTAACATGCCTAGGGTATGCAGTCAACAAAAAGAAATCAAAACTAGTACCCTCTCAAGAGATAATATTCATGGGTGCAAGCTCAAATACAACTGCCCAGATGGCTTATCTCACTCCAGACAAACAAAGGCAACTGACTACCTATTTCAAGGAAATGGCAACAAAGGCCCAATTATCTGCAAGGACAAATTCTGCAGGCTTTGGGCTTCATGGCATCCTGCATCTTACTAATTCCTTATGCAAGACTGCATATGAGGAAAATTCAAAGGTACCTAAAAAGTGTCTGGACACAACATTGCCACCGTCTGGAAACAATGATTACTCTAATTCCCTGTCTGCAACAGGAATTTCGATGGTGGGCAAAGGCTTGTCACCAAAACAAGGGACAGTCATTCTCACTACCCCCAGCCAGGCAGAGCCTAACGATGGATGCATCAGATTATGCCTGGGGGGCACACATGGCAGGAAGAGGCATTCAGGGCACCTGGTCCACAAACCAAAAGCATCTACATATCAGTCAAAAAGAGATGCTAGCTGTTTAAAATGCCCTGACAGCCTTCAAGGACCTACTTCATCCGGGACAACTACTGATAAAGACAGGCAACACCACGGTCATGTGGTACATAAACAAGCAGGGGAGCACTCATTCTTATCCCCTGTGCAGACTAGTCATGGCTTTATGGGATACAGCATTGACTTACCAAGTTCATCTGCAGGCACAATTCCTACCAGGAAAGGAAAATACTCTGGCAGACGAACTAAGCAGAAACCTCATGGATCCCCACGAGTGGCACCTGGATCCACAAGTCTTCAGCATGATAACAAAAAATGGGGACGCCCGGACATAGATCTGTTTGCCTCCCCCCAAAACAATCAACTAAAAAGATTCTGCACAAGGACTTATCACAGACAAGCTTGGAAAGTGGACGCCTTATCTTTCAACTGGACAAACCTATCAGTATATGCCTTTCCTCCACTGCCTCTCCTCCCCAAGGTACTCCTAAAGGTCAGGCAGGAGAAACCAAAAATGATTCTGATTGCCCCAGACTGACTACACCAGTACTGTTATCCGATCTTAAGGAACTTGTCCCAATGCCCAGTCTGGACCTTGCCTCAAATACCTCATCTACTGTCCCAGCAAAACAATCAGATTCTGCACAGCCAACTCAGGACCCTAAACCTGGCAGCATGGCGGATAATGCAGCCATACAAACCACACCTCTCAGTAAAGCTGTGATGGATGTCATTTTAGAAGCCAGAAGGCCTAGTACTAGAAAATCCTATGCTGGGAAATGGAAGAGATTTTGCGCTTGGAACCATAGGTTCATAGGTTCATAGGTTCATACTAGGCTATCTGCCCAAGGGCATTTATAAGCCTAGCCCATAGTTATGTGGCTTTCGCCACCCCTTTAGTTTGAATAAAAACTATGCCTATCATTTTGCTGTGCCTCTGTCAAGCAGTGACACTGAAGCTCAAGGAACTGATACAGCTGTCCCAAATATTCCTCAGATTTTGCAATACTTAACTGAGATGCTGGACAAAGGCCTATCTTTTTCATCAATTAAAATACGTGCCTCTGCCATTTCTGCTCATTACAATACAGAGCCACCACTCTTTTCTCATCCCTTATTAAGGCAGTACTTCAGAGGAGCCAAAAGGCCTCCAAGGAGAACGCCAATACCTGCATGGGACCTCAATTATGTCTTGGAAAACTCACCTTACCTCCTTTTGAGCCAGCTGCTACTGTGGATATAAAGTTCTTATCTTGGAAAACAGCTCTGCTCCTAGCAATAACTTCTGCAAGATGAGTTTCAGAGCTACAGGCTCTCATGGCTGTGGAACCCTTTATCATTTTTTATCTAGACAGGGTCTCTCTGAGAACAAACCCTACATTTATGCCTAAGGTGGTATCCACTGTAGCCCTTAACCAAACAATTAATTTGCCAACTTTTTATCCAAATCCACAGAACAAGGGGGAGAAAATTCTGGATTCTTTGGACGTACACAGACAACTTAGATTCTACTTGGACAAATCTAAAGTTTTCAGAAAGACAGAACAATTACTAGTGGCATATGCCACAGCATCACAAGGAAAGGCTATCTCCAAGCAGACTGTTTCAAAGTGGATAGGTCACTGCATTCATTTCTGCTACTCACAGCATGGCAAACCAGTGCCTAAGGCCATTAGGCCACATTCAACCAGAGCTGCAGCCACTTCTGCAACCTTTCTCAGGGGAGTACCAACCAAAGACATTTTAGAGGCTGCTACTTGGAGTTCAGTGCATACCTTTACAGAACATTACAATCTGCCTCTTTACTCTAAATCCAGGGCAGGCTTTGCCACTGCAGTTCTGCAGGGCCTCATAGCTGCTCCTACTGCTGTTTAGCTCCAGCCCCCCCAACCATAGCTTTGGGACTCAACCCAAATGTAATGACTGCAACAGTGAAACACGAAGAACATAGTACAGTTGTGTACACTTACCATAAATGTAGATGTTCAAGTGTATTCACTGTTGCAGTCCAGGTTACCCACCCGCCATCCTCCTTATTTTTGCTGGAACTTATCTTTACTTCTCTAATCTATACAACCTAGGTAGTGTATTTGCTTATAGATGAAGGTAAAGCTTATTTTGGTGCATGCATGTTTTATTTGCATAATTTTTAGCCTACCCTTTTGGGGGCATCTGATTATCTGGGGCAAGAAAAACTGAATAAAATGGCATCAGCTGCATCTTTTCTACCCCTGGCAACCTAATGTCAGGGAAGAGGCGACAGCAACCAACGTAGGACCCAAGACTTTGGAATTCAGACCGACTGAGGGCAACCTGCCAGCAGGATAACCCAAAGGCTTTCCTCACACCAGAAAAACAAATTCATTTGACAACCTACTTCAAACAAGTGGCCACAAAATCCCTGCTATCTGCAAGGCAAATACTACAGGCCTTGGGGTTCGTGGCCTCCTGCATTCTTCTAATTCTATATGCAAGACTGTATATGAGGAAACTACAATGGTATCTAAAAAGCCTATGGTATCAACATTCTCAGGATCTAGAAGCAATGATTCCTATCATACCTTGCCTACGCCTAGAGTTCCTTTGGTGGGCAGAGGCCTGCCACCAAAACAGGGACTACCATTCACACTACCCCCTGCCACCCAACCTCTAACAACAGATGCATCAGTCTATGCATGGGAGGCTCACCTGGCAGGGAAGCGCATTCAGGGCAAATTGAACCCAAGTCAAATGCACCTGCATATCAGTCAAAAAGAAATGTTAGCTGTACAGAATGCTCCGACAGTCTTCAAGGACCACATTCTTCCAGGACAATTAATGGTAAAGATGGACAACACCACTGTTACGTGGTACATAAACAAGCAAGGGGGGTACTCATTCTTACCCCCTCTGCAGACTAGCCATGGTATTGTGGAACACAGCCTTGAGCTAACAAGTGCATCTACAAGCTCAATTCCTGCCAGGAAAACTAAATACACTGGCAGACGGACTAAGCAGAAACGTCATGGAGCACACAAGTGGAAACTGGAACTAAGGATTTTCAACATGTTGACAAGCAAATGGGGGAGCCCAGATATAAACCTGTTTGCCTTCCCCCAGAACTATCAATTGGACACATTTTGCACAAGGACTCCCCACAAACAAGCATGGAAAGTGGATGCTCTGTCCTTCAGCTGGAAAAACCTATCGGTTTATGCCTTTCCTCCTCTGCCTCTGCTCTCCAAAGTACTATTAAAGATCAAACAAGACAAACCAAGAACGATTTTGATTGCGCCAGACTGGCCACACCAACACTGGTACACCCTCTTGTGCAGTGTGTCACTGTTAACCACCATGGCACCTGTCTCAGACTCCTATCCTGTTGTCTCAGCAGGAGAACCAGATTCTGCACCCTCAGCTTCAAACACTGAACCTAGCAGCCTGACTAATTTCCTAATCTCTCCTTTACCATCCCTCAGTAAACTAGTGATGGATATCATTTTAGAGGCAAGGAGGCCTAGTACTAGAAAATCTTATGCTGAAAAATGGAAAAGATTCTGTGCCTGCAACCATTCTCAAGGGATGAGCACAGCAGCGCCCAATTTATCTCAGATTTTACAATACGTAACTGAGATGCTTCACAAGGGCCTGTCTTTTTCCTCCATCAAAATTCACGCCTCAGCCATTTCAGCTCATTATAACATAGTGCTGCATTAGCGTTGTCGCCTCACAGTTAGACGTTGCCCATTCGATTCTCAGTTAGAGCGTCTTCTGTGTGTCAGTATGCGTGAATGGGCATTCCTTCATTGAAGGTTGCTCGTTAGGCTTGGCAAGCCAGCACGTGAAAGTCTACTGCCAATCATTTGCGGACCGGAGTTCTGCTGTGGTGAACCCTAAATGGGAAAAGCCGAAAGACACAAAAAAAACCACAGAACCTCCCCTCTTCTCTCATCCACTGCTCAAGCAGTTCCTCAGAGGGGCCAAAAATGTAAGACCACCCAGGAAAGCTCCAACTCCAGCCTGGGACCTTAACTTTGTATTGGAGAAACTCACTCTTCCTCCTTTCAAGCCAGTGTTACTGCAGATTTAAAATTTCTTTCTAGGAAAACAGCTTTCCTTTTAGCAATCACTTCAACTAGAAGGGTTTCTGAATTACACACCCTTATGGCAGTGGAGCCTTTCATCATCTTTCATGCGGACAGGGTGTCCCTCAGAACCAGTCCCTCCTTCATGCCCAAGGTGGTATCCAGTCTGGCTCTTAATCAGTCCATCCATTTGCCAACCTTCTTTCCTAGCCCACAGAACAAAGGGGAATGGATATTGCACTCCTTAGATGTGCACAGACAACTTAGATTCTACTTGGACAGGACTAAACCTCAAAGGAAATCTGAACAACTGCTGGTGGCATTTGCTGCAGGGGGCAGAGGGGAAGGCTATTTCAAAGCAAAACATTTCTAAATGGATAGGCCATTGCATTCATTTCTGCTATAAGCACGGCACCATGGAAAACCTATCCCACAGGGGATCAGACCCCACTCAACCAGGACTGCATCTACCTCTACAGCCTTTCTCAGAGACATCCCTACCAGGGACATCCTAGACGCTGCTACCTGGAGTTCTGTACATACTTTCACCAAGCATTACCATTTGCCAATTTTCTCTAAATCCAGAGCTGGCTTTGCCCCTGCAGTCTTGCAGGGCCTTATAGCTGGTCCTAATGCTATCTAAATTCCTCCTCCCATCCTTAGCTTTGGGAATCTACCCAAATGTGATTACTGCAACAGTGAAACACGAAGAACATAGTACAGTTGTGCACACTTACCATAAATGTAGATGTTTGAGTGTATTCACTGTTGCAGTCCTGGTTACCCTCCCTCCAGCCCCCTGACTTCTTTTGGCTATACCTCTACTCTCCTTTACTATGCTTAAAGCGTTTTGGTGTATTTGCTTTTTTGTTGGATGTATAACCTTGTATTTTTATATATTTTTATATATTTAATTGCTGCCCATTAGGGGGCACCTGACATCTGCGTCAAGAAAAAAACTGATGTAATGGCGTTGGCTGCATGTTTTATACCCCTGACGACCTGACATCACGGAAGAAGAGATGGCAACCGACGCAGGGCCCAAGACTTTGTTAATCAGGCCAACTGAGGGCTACTGCAAGCAGATAACCCAAATGGGATGACTGCAATAGTGAATGCACTCCAACATCTACATTTATAGTAAGTGTACACAACTGTACTTTCTGGTCATACCTCTCAAACTCTTAGAGCAAGAAATCTGGACAAAGCCATAAATAATGGGGGCAAAAGCCCAAAAATGGGGAGACCTTTTAAATACTGCTCTTATAAAGTTAGAAAGTTGATAGAACAGGTTTTGAATTAGTATGTATTTTCTGAAGGCTATGCAGTCTGAAACTCAATTATCTGTCATTATTTTTTGACTTTAGCCCTCAATGATTTTCCAGAAAACCACAACTTTATGAGAAACAGATCAAAAATATAAGGCAAAAATCTGGACATTCAGTGAAAATCTGTGCTTCTGGTCTGCCAGTTTTGGCAGTTTGTACTAGGTTGTTTGGAAGTGCTGTGATTCTGGATCCATTTCGGATGTTTGTTGGGGTGTTACTGCATTCCTTTGAGGCCAAGTTATTGACAGTTGTACAATAACTCTCTATTACTATTCGAAAACGTGCACGCTGATTGGCCCAGCCCAACCAGCGTGCCTGTTGTAAATCTCACAGTATAACAACAGAAACAGGTCCGGTACGCCTGGACTTTTTTCCGTAGGTATAAATTGCCCCAAAACTTTTTTTTTTACAATTTAAAAAAAAAAAAAGAGAGGGAGAGAGAGAGAGAGAAAACGGAGCAACGGAGACTTTCTTTTCTCCGTTGCTTCTGTTTCAAAGCATTGATGTACTGGGTATGCGTGGGAACGCAAGTCCCATATGCATGCGCAGTACATCAAAACGAAGAAGCAGTATACCACAACCGGTGGAAGAACAGTAATCCGCCATTATACAAATACATTATGTAAGAAAAGTAAGTATTTTTTTTCTTAAATAATGTCATTGTATACTAGCAATAACCGACTCCGTGGTTGTAGTTTTTTGAAGATTTACCCATGGTTGCCTTTATTTAATCACTCGGGCTTCACCCTTGTGATTAAACCACACCAACCATGGGTAAATCTTCTATATACCACACCACGTCGTCTGTTATTGCTTTAATAACTGGGACATTCAGTTTCATCTGGTGTGTAAATGTGATTTTAAGGGTTACTTTAATGTGTGTCATATTTATATCTTAATGTTGCAATATGTTTTGTAGGCTTCTTTGTAGTTAATGTTTTGAAAGACTTCTATCTTAATGTTGCAATATGTTTTGTGGGCTTCTTTATAGTTCATTTTTTTGAAAGACTTTTCAAGATATTTTATCTACTTTTAATACGTTCCATGAAATTTGTATGGCGTTCTTGTATACTTTGTTTTCTCCAAAAACCTTTGGGTCCCCACATTGCCTGACAGAATACAAAAATACAAAGGGGATTTTAATTGGTTTTTGTTTTCCAGTTCAGTGATTTTTTTTTTTTTGTTAATGTTTGAATATTCAAATACCTGCTGGTTCATTAACTTTGGAGTGAGTCAGAAGTCTTGACATTTGTTTCAGTGACATTTAGTGACAGTATTTTTTCATATAAGGGGTGGCGTAAGCCACAAAACTTTGGGCTAGGCTTATAAATGCCTTAGGGCAGATAGCCTAGTATAAACCTATGAACCTATTTATATATATACTTGAATACGTATTCTTTTTTTTGTAACAAAAAAAGCTGTTGTTTTAGAGCTAAGCTGTGGTGTGTTCTCTATGCATTTTTTTCTATTTTATTTGTAACATTTTTCAAATAGTGGAATTGGGTGGCTTGAAGATTTATACAAATGGGGAGTATTGTATAGAAAGGTGGATTGTTTTCTTAGTGGCATCTTTAAGGTATGGCTTTATCCTAAAAAGGGCACCAGGGTTTAATGTTTGTTTTATTTTTTACCGCTTGTTTTAGAAGTAAATCAAATGTTCATCAGTTATGATCCCTAAAAGTTTTGTGTGGGTTATATTTAATTTTTAAACACCTTTGTTAAGTTATCTCTTAAGACATAGGCAAACATACATTAACAGAAAAGATGACAGATCATGTTAACATTATTCTGTTTATATACTGTGCATCACACATATTTCCTTTGTAACTATCATTTGGTATAGATGGAAGAAGTTGTGTTGAAATTATTCTTCTGGTAAGAGATGTGCTTGGGGGTAAAAGGAACTAGTTTAAATTTTGGGGGCGTTCGGAGTAATTGTGAGTTATGGAACCAACTTTCAATAGCAGGGATTCTTGGTTTATCTTTTGTAGTTTTTCCAGGTTCTTGGCAGAGCAGATTAGGGCTGAGCCATATGCATTTGGAGGTTGTTTATTAACATGCTGAAAAGGTTTGGGCCCAAAATAGACCCTTGGAGGACATCCACTGCTACAGTTAAAAAGGAGGTGTCTGTTTGCTATTTCACAGCCTATTGGCAGCCGATGAGATGGCTGTGAAACTGGGAGAGAGTTGTGAGGCCTAGTCCTAATGAAGAGAGTCTATTTAGCATAAGGTGGCAAACCTATTCATCTTTTTCTACCATTTACTACAGGTGTCCCTCAGGGCTCTGTCTTGTGTGCTCTCCTATTTAATATATTTATTAATGACCTCCGCACTTCTACTCACCATGCTAGTTTAGTTCAGTATGCAGATGACTGTAATATGTGCAGCCTCAACAATAAAAAAGCTCCAAGACATTACCCAAAAATATTTCTTCCCTATAGAAATCTGGTTCAAAGAATCAAACCACCTACTCAACCCCAAGAAAGCTAAGTTAATGCTTTTTACCTCAAATATTTGCCAAAATCAAAAGGAATCTTTTACCATAAAGTCAGCAAATAGTATTGTCACTGAAACTGTAACTCATACTAAACTTCTAGGCACGCAAGTTTTTAAGCATGTTAATAGGTATGTATATGTTGCACATCTAAGTCCCTTAACAAATATGTTAAAGAAAGTCATTCTACTTGCACATCACTTTCTTTCTACCCATATGCTTTGAAACACAATGCGGATTTTAAGCAAACTGTAGTGTATACGCTTATGTGGTTGCAGTAACAACTGTGTAGTCATGCTACTTGTCTTGACAAAGGTAACTTCTCTGTGTTTATGTTTCATGACTTACAAAGTTCAGAGCTAGGTATCCCTTTGTTTTGGATAGACTGAGGTCTAAGGGTATTATCTAAGGGTGTTGTCCACACATATCTGAGGTGATTTCAGTGCTGCCAGTACAGTTATAACATTTAAACTACTTTATCAGATAAGATTTTGCAACAACAGCACCTGGGATTGGTCTTGAACCATCTTTTATTCTTGCATATAAAATCTATGCACTTTTTTGTGAGGATCAGGTGTGGATTTCCTGTATTTCTGTACAACTCTGTAAAGATAGGACTTGCTTCTTGGGATAGACCAGGCATGGGAAACCTAACTGCCTTTTCCTGAATCTTTGCTGACTGTGCAGAGAAACAGGTTGACAGCACTGTACTACTGCCACAGTGAAAAATACCAGTGCAAATGTTTGTGATGAGAATATCCTACTGTATGTTCAACTGCAATTTTTACAGGTTTAATTATTAGTGTTTCATTTGTGAAACAGGGAAAGAAGCAGCACACTGTTGTATGGGGGCTGTGACCTGAGGCCTTCCAAACTATACATTGCCTGTTGTTTTGATAAAGTGTTTTGCAGGACTGCCACTAGCAGGTTCTATTCTTTATTGCCCACTGCTTTGCTAAGAGAGTGCTGTAGGTCATAAGCATATTCATCATTTGGCACCATAGATTAGAGGACAATGTATATCTAAATATACAAACAGTGGCCATTAATAGGCTACTTTTTGGTGCTAAACACAAGTGGACAGCATCTATTATAAACTGAGTGCTGTGGCTTTATAATATTGTTTAGAACAAACGGTGGTTTGTGTGGGATATGAATGATGATTCTACCATGTTTATAATGAGGTTGAAAACCATCCTCTAACTTTCTTTTTATAAGATGCAGTGTTCGACTAGGCAGCACATGTACACAGATTGGCCTAGCAGACAGTGAACAGTTGTACTGCATATCATATTAGTAGTTACTCTGTCCTAACAAATCAGGTTTCATCTTTTCTATTTATTTCTTACCCTACCTCCATTTCCTCCCACCCTTGTGTCATTAAACTTATACCTAACTTCAGCATTTTTCTTTCCTTTTAATGTTAATCCATTCAGAAAACAAACTACTTTCCTCCACTGTAAACCACCAATAGCTGTACAGGACATTAACAAATTAAAAAAAAAAATTGTTAGAACATTATCCTGTTAATCCAGTCAGAAGATACACATTCTACCTCCAGCCACGTTAACTATCAGTAGTAGTATAGCATGCTAACAGATAAAAATAATTTCAGACACATTAATTTTTCCTTTTTACTAAACACTTTTATTGAATTATCACTTGTGACATAGGCAAACTTGCATTTATATAAAAGCAGTCAAACCATATTAACAAGTTTAAATTTACAAGCACTATACATCACATATGTTGTTTTATACTACATAAACAAATGTATCTGTTCATAAATTGTGCAATTATTTCCTTCTCTTAGACTTCATTCCTCCTCCAAAACATTTTCTGCATATATTGTTCCCACAATTTTCCATTTTGTCTATGTAAATTTATTCTTACCCTTTTCTAAAGTTCTTGCTTCCTGTTCTTTTATCTGTTAACAATATTCAGTACTTCAAGTATACTTGGTTTAGACTTTGATTTCCATTTTCTAATAATTGTTTTTGTGGCAGCCACCAGAATTACACTTAAAGCCGTACTGTGTCTAGGCAATTCAGATCCTGTATCCCAGCTGATAAAAATAATTTCCTTAGTTACAGTAATTTGCTTGCCGTGCATTCCTGATGGAGAACTCTGTAGGGAATGTTGTCTGCCAGCTGATTACACTCTGAGAACATATTCTCCCAGGAACCGCTTTCTTCCCCGTTACACCTCCATTTGTCATCTACCTGAGGAAAAATTCTTTGGAGTCAGCTTGGGGTATAAAAGTATCTATGCAAACACTTCCACACAAAGATCCTAAATATTCTAGATTTTGTTGCATATTTGGGAGCCATACATGTCCTCCCATTTTTTTCTTTCTGACTTGCTTATCTAATCTATGTTACTATCTTTTCTGACATCCTCCAATAGAGTCACATAGTTATCATGCAATATTTAATATGCCTTACTGATTGTACCTTTTTAACAGCAGCTTCTGCTCTACATTCAATTCAAAACTCAATCACTATAGATCTTTCATTTAGGATTCTCTTATCCCGTTCTTCTTGTCTTTACTCGTTTGTCGATCCCTGACAAGGAAGGCAGTCACTAGCCTGCAATCCAGTTGGTCTTTTCCCATTCTGTTACTTTTGCCTCTGTAATTATTTGCTCCCAGTACCTTGGTTCCTTTGCCAGCTTCCCCAAGTAAATTCCAGCCCCCTGTTGCCTATTCTGTGTACCCCCTAATTGCAGTCATCCCTATCTGCGGAATCTCCTTTCTCATGTTGGCCTAGTTCTTCATGTACTTTCTGCTACTTTATGAATACAGTGTGCAGTATGACTGTTAATCTTAATGAATTGTGTCCAAAATCCCACTCTTTACTTATTTTTTGAATTACCCCTTGCTTCATCATCATCCCTTTCCACCCTGAATTGTAGCTTTCTGCTTGTGTTATGTATAAGAGCCTTAACTGTGTAGCTCTAATAACCATTCAAGTCAGGTAATCCTAAACCTCCTTGGTCTGTTGGGAGGATCAACTTATTCCACTTGACTCTTGCCCTCTTCCCTTCCCAGGTAAAATCCTAAAGCTCTTTAATTACTGTCCACAAATTCTCTAGTTGATAAAAAAAATGTCTGACCTGTGTATAAAAGTAAAGGGACTAAAAATATTTTTACTGGTTGTATTTTGCTTTCCATATCCATAGGCAAGAGCTTATCTTTTCAGTCTTTTCTCATATATCACTTCCTTAGCTGCCGTAACAGATTCCTTTTTAATCTATACTCCTAAATATTTAATTTTGTTATGCTTCCTTAAGTGTGAGTATTGCTCAACAGTTCATATGTGGGTAAATAGTTTGTCTATAGTTTTTGTTTTATTTTCATTAATTTTATATACCCCCCAAACTGGAACTGTCTCAAAATGTTGCACAACACTGAGCTTTCCTTTACTAGTTCTGTTCAGTACAAATTAATGTCATCTGCAAATAAAGCCAACTTTTCTTGAACACCTTGTGACACTCACCACTGCTGCCAGAATGTGATGGGCACCACTATGTTTTCCCCATGCTGGACCAGTAATCAAGGAGCCTGAATCTTCACCACTGACACTGGAATACAAACAGATACACTCAGTATTTCCAGATGCAGAGCTTTCTGCATCAAGTACAGTTTATTTATTTTCAGTTTGATTACCGGAGAAGTCCACTGGGCCTGAAGGTGCCCATTTTCAGTGGAGGCCCGGGGAGAATAGCTCCATAAGCAATACTATAAGGGTTACATAATTTTAAAGGTATAATGTTACATAATTTTAAAGGTATAATGTTGTTGTCTTTTGGCTTTTCCCAGTTAGGGGTCGCCACAGCGGAACTCTGGTCCACTTGTGATTTGCAGTAGATTTTGATGAACACTGAGGTGCCAGCTTGACATTCAACCTTCAGCAAAGGCACGCCCATTTGCGCATGTCTTTCGAACGCCCACCCAACCGCGGGGAGGACATGCAGACTCCACACAGAAGGCACTCCCCGCACTCTAGCCGGGAATCGAACGGGAGAACCTCTTGCTGTGAGGCAACAAATGTTTGTATAATATTCATACAGTAAGGAAATGCAAATGCATAAAATGTACATCATACAACACAGTTAACATATTAGAGAACACAGTTTACAGGTGTTTCCATTCAGAGCAAGCATGATCAGCTGTCTTTAAAATAAAAGATCAAGGTTCTTGTGTTATTGTACTAGGAGGGGGGAGATGGTTTGCATGCAGTTGTTCTAATTAAGTAAGGTAAATACTTGCTGTGCAGTCAATAGAAATACTTTGATATTTAAAATGTATATACTTGGAATCAAGTGAGAGATTGCTTAATCAGTGACTGAGAGCTTGAGTCTGTTGTAGGAGAATAGAAATATAAGTTAGAGGGAGGAGAGGAGTAAGGAGTATGAAGAACTCAATGGGGAATTCCCTTGAATTTAGGTAGGGTTTCCCTTAAGAACACACACGGAACACACTCAGCTTGGGGTCTGGATGTATCTCTTACCTGTTTCCCTCCAGATCCCCAATAAAACACCCCAACTGGTACAGCTGTAGGGTTAGGTCCTGAGCCGAGTGTCCAAGCCAAGTCCTCCAGCACCCTCTCTGTAAATACAGTGCTTCATGTCCCTGCCCCAAGTAGCTGACACACACAGACTGAGAGATTTGATTTGCGTATATATATATATATATATATATATATACACACACACACACACACACACACACACACACACACACACACACACACACACCTGGGAAAGGCTGGCACAGTTCTACTAGCCATGCCCCCTTCTGCCCAGACTGTAAGGTAGTTACCACTGCCACCAGACTCCACAATCCGCTATTCTAAGGCTCTTAACAAAGGATGTCCAATTATACTGTGGAGTATTAATACTAATACATGCCCTAATCCCCCCTCAGAGGAAGTCCCAGAGAGATGCTCTCCTTCATGACTGGCCCTTGGGACTTCTCTATACCTTTACCCATTTCCACTGATTCCTCTCTTCTTCAAGAAAGCCATCAGGTTGAGAAGCAAGGTGATCCTTATTGCGCACTTTTGGCCTCAACAAGCCTAGTGCCCCTTTCTGTGGCCTCATCTGATCCACAGTCCATGGATTCTGAACCCAGTGCCAGATATTCTGTCTCATTCACAGGGACTGGTGCACCCGAATCTTCAGAACCTCAAGTTTACAGCTTGGCTCCTCCAATTCCTTTAGTTGCCAGGTAGAAAAATTTGTCTTCTCCAGTCCAGAAAATTTTATTGGCTTCTCATAGACCTTCCACCAGGAAACTTCACAATAGCAAGTGGAAAAGATTTTCTATTTGGGCTCACAATAATGGTCTTAACCCCTTCTCTGCACCAGTTGAAAAGATACTGGAGTTTATAGCTACACTTTTCGAGCAAGGAGCCTCAGCTTCTACTGTTAAGGTCCAGCTGGCTGCTATTTCCAATTTCTACAGTGGCTTTGAAGATCTTTCACTATTTTCCCACAAATTGTGTAAAGTGTTCTTGAAAGGAACCTTGTGATTGAAACTGCCGTATAAAGACCCTCTAGTTCCTTGGGATGTGACTATGCTTCTGCAGTCTTTGATGTCCTTCAAGGATGCATCTGCAGTCATCACATATGGGTTGTCCTGCCTCAGGCAGCCCTTCGGTCGGCCGGATTCCAAAATCTGGGTCCGGCGTCGGCTGATGTCGCCCTTTCCCCGACGTCAGAGCGCCTGGGGTATAAAAGCGTCAGCCGACGCCATCTTCCTCAGTCTTTCTTGCCGCGTGGTGCCCGAAGCAGAAGCAGTTCGCAAGTGCGGGTCGGCCAGCTCATGTAATTCAGCTACCGAAGACTTCAAAAGCTAAGTACCCCATTGGGGACTCTTTCTTGCCTCAGCCGATGTCAGATAAAGTTAATAATTGCTTAACTTGTGGGAAACAAATACCTCATAAGGATTTCCACTCTTACTGCCTCCCCTGCCTAGGCCCAGACCACGATGTCTCGGCCTGTTCAGCCTGTGCTTCCTTCAACCGACGCACTCTTAGACGTCAGGCGGAGTTTGCAGAGGACTTTTTTGGGGCTAGTTTTTCATACAATATGCCGTCGGAGACTCCGACTTCACATTTAACAAAGAAACGGAAGGACAAGGACTGACACGCGGCCGGTTTCGGCTGAAACCACGGCCAGGCCTACCGCGAGTGTCTCAGTCTCGGCTGAAACCAAGTCCTTGGTACTTCCGACCCCCGAAACCGCTCAACCGACAACCTCGGCCCCGGAGGCCCCTGCTGAGTTGGTTATTGAATTTCCTTCAGAAACTGGTGTCTTGGAAACTTCCGACACCATTCCTCTAGACAAAACTACACCAGCATGTGGTGCAGCTAGGCCTCCTGCATCCATGTCCATAAAGGCATTCACCAGGGCTAAAGCTGCTAAACATACAAAAGCTATGCCTCCCAGGGTTATTCCTCAGGGACCCTCTACAAGTTCACAGATTCTAACTTTAGCAGAGGACCTTATTTCCTTAATTAGGGGCTCTCAACCCCATCCGGACAGGGGCTCTCAACCCCCTCTAGACAAAAGGCCCAGGGTTGAGCCCTCTGATCCCCACTCCTCAGAGGAGGCCTCCGATGGCTCTGCTCTCTCGGACTACCAGGAGGAGGCTTTTTCGGCCTACGAGGATTCTGATGCAGAGGAATCAATCCCTCGGCCTCCCTCCTGAAGAACTATCCTTCGGGGAGACCCTTCACACTATGAGAGAGCATTTCAAATGGCAGGGCCAGGAATTCTCTGATTCCAGGAAAAGATTAAGAACTTTTCTGCATTTACCTCAGCATAGACCTTTGGCTATTCCTCCTGTTTTGAATGTCATTGATGATGTGTACTCTGAGTCTAGCATAACCCCTGACACTCTTCCTCCGGCCCCTGTCAAACCCGATAGGTACTACAGGGTCCCGGACTCACATCTTTTTCTTTACAAGGCCCACTAGCAATTTCCCAGGGCCCTAAAGGGGTTGCAGCTGCCACTACTAAAAATCCACTCCCCTCTGAAAGGGAATCCAGGGCTTTAGAGAGATGGGGTAAAAAAGTGTATACTTCTGCTACTCTTTCTATGAGGGCATTAAATTGTCAATTTCATATGATACAGTACCAAGAGTATTTGTTAGATGAATTGCATAAGAAACTGTCTTCACCTGAACCCCTAGATCGCAAATCACTTCAGGATCTGGTACATAACTCCCAGCAGGTTAGCAACCATTTCTTACAGTGTGGTTATGATGCATTGGAAGCTTCATGTAGGTCAGCTATGACAGGTGCAGTCATACGTAGGCATGCTTGGCTGAAGGAACAATCTCTGCCAGACCATGTTAAAGCTAAGCTTCTGGATGCTCCACTGGAAAAGCAAAAGTTATTTGGCTCCACTGCTCAGGAGGTCTTAAAGAAATTTGAGGAAAAGACAAAATCTGTACAAACAGTCAAAGATTTTCTACAAGTCCAACCACCAAGATTCAGCAGAAATTGGCCTACCAAGAATTGGTCCTTTCCAGACACAGAAAGATTTCAGAGAGGCAAGAACAGGCATGCCAGAGGTAGAGGGCAAGCTGGAGGCTCCTACAGAGGACGTCAATGGCAGCCTCCCAACCAGAGAGGTAGTGCAGGACCTACAACTGCTGCACAAGACAGACTCTCAATGACTTTGCTTTGACTCCGCCAACCAGGGCTCAATTAGAAGCACCTTTGGGCAGAAAGCTTTCTTTATTCTCAGAAAATTGGCACAGTATTACAAGAGACAAATGGACACTGCAAATAATAGACAAAGGATACAGGTTCCATTTTCACATATTGCCAAAAAGAAAAGGCATGCCAGACCTGCCACCAAATCAAAGGGCAGAGGCTTTGAAACAAATCTCCAACTTAATGCAAATGAAAGCTATAGAAAAGGTTCCTCTTTCAGAACAAGGCCAAGGATTTTATTCCAGACTATTCCTTGTTCCAAGAAAAGAAAATCAATGGAGGCCTATTCTCGACTTGTCCGCACTGAATACTTATCTCATTGTGCCAAAATTAAAAATGCTGACTCTACAGCAACTCCTTCCCATGCTGGGCAAGGGGTCTTGGCTGGTGACTCTAGACCTCAAGGAGGCATACCTGCATGTCCCTATCAGACAAAGTTGCAGAAGACACCTCAGATTTCTTGCAGGTTCAGAGCATTATCAATTCTCAGCATTGCCCTTTGGCTTATCTACTGCGCCCAGAGTATTCACGAAATGCCTGGCATCAGTAATTGCACACTGCAGACTTCAGGGGATTCAAATATACCCATATCTGGACGACTGCCTTATACAAGCGGACAGCCAACAAACTTTGGTAAAGGACTTGAATTATGCCATCCACCTGCTGCAGGCCTTGGGATATACAGTCAACATTCACAAATCAAGACTTGTTCCATCCCAAAGAATAACTTTTCTGGGTGCGGATCTAGACACAACCACCCAAATGGCTTTTCTCACAGAAGAAAAACAAAGACAACTACCGGATTACTTCAAGAATCTGACAAGACAAACTCAGCTGACTGCAAGGAAAATCCTGCAGGCCCTGGGTTACATGGCATCTTGCATTCTTCTGATTCCACAAGCAAGGCTGCATATGAGGAAACTACAATGGTACCTAAGGAGTTTATGGACTCAGCACAGTCACAGCTTAGAAACTTTGATCCCACTCATTCCATGCCTCCAAAAGGAATTTCTGTGGTGGGTTCAAGCAAGCCAGTCAAACAGGGGTCTGCCCTTCAGCAAGCCAATAGCCAGCCAAACCATTACAACGGACGCTTTAGACCACAGTTGGGGAGCACACATGGAGGGCAGATGTATTCAAGGACTATGGTCACAAAAGGAGCTACGCATGCACATAAACCAAAAGGAAATGCTGGCAGTGATACATGCAATTGAGGCCTTCAAACTCTTTCTGCATCAAGGCCACCTGCTAATAAGGACAGACAACACCACAGTTATGTGGTACATAAACAAGCAAGGAGGCACCCATTCCTACCCTCTTTGCAGACTGGCAATGAATCTATGGGAACTTTCCTTGAAACTCAATATAGAGCTGCAATCCCAGTTTGTGCCAGGAAAAGACAATATACTGGCGGACAGCTTAAGCAGAAATATCATGGATGCACACGAATGGATGCTGCACCCAGACATCTTCCTACAGATAACACAATCATGGGGAAGGCCAGACGTAGATCTTTTTGCCTCCCCCCACAATCATCAGCTGAAGAAATTGTGCTCAAGGACATACCACCCACAAGCATGGAAAGTGGACGCCCTGTCTTTCAGCTGGAGAACTCTAACAGTGTATGCATTTCCACCTCTTCCATTAATGACCAAGGTCTTACTGAAGATCAGGACAGAGCAGCCAAAAGTGATTCTGATAGCTCCAGACTGGCCAAGACAGCACTGGTACCCACTGTTAAAGAGCATGTCACACACAAAACCATGGCCTCTTCCTCAATGGCCACTTCTCCTGACACAGCACAATTACAAAACTCTGCATTCCAACCTGAAAACCTTGCAACTAACAGCCTGGAAAATACCTTGACTCCTCCTCAGGATAAGCTATCCAAGAGAGTGAAGGATATCATCATGGAAGCTCGCCGGCCTTCCACAAGAAAGGCATATTCAGCAAAATGGAAAAGATTTTGACACTTGTAGCACCACAAAGGGCCTGGATGTGACAGTGATGAACATGGCACATATCCTGGAATACTTGGCAGAAATGCTCCACAATAGCCTGTCTTACTCTTCCATTAAAATTCATGCTTCAGCAATTTCAGCAGAGTACAATACTGATCCACCTGTCTTTTCTCATCCTGTCCTAAGACAGTTTCTAAGAGGAATTAAAAACATCAATCCTCCAAGGAAACCTCCAGTGCCTACTTGGGACCTTAACTTCGTGTTTGAAAAACTAACTCTGCCTCCCTTTGAACCAGCAGCATCTGCAGAACTACAGTTCCTGTCTTGGAAGATCGCCGTCCTTCTGGCCATAACCTCAGCAAGAAGAGTATCTGAGTTACAGGCCCTCATGGCAGTACAGCCATTTCTTATTTTTCATCAGGACAGAGTCTCATTGAGAACCAATCCTTCATTTATGCCAAAGGTGGTATCCAGGGTCTCATTAAACCAAGCTATTCACCTGCCTACCTTCTTTCCAAATCCACAAAACAAAGGGGAGAAACTTCTGCACACCCTGGACATACACAGACAGTTGCGCTACTACTTGGACAGAACTAAAAGCTACAGAAAAACTGACCAGCTGTTGGTAGCATATGCTGCTGGTGCACAAGGAAAAGCAATTTCCAAACAGACAATTTCAAAATGGATAGGGAATTCCATTTGATGTCCTTCAAGGATGCATCTGCAGTCCTAACATATGGGTTGTCCTGCCTCAGGCAGCCCTTCGGTCGGCCGGATTCCAAAGTCTGGGTCTGGCCTCGGCTGATGTCGCACTTCACCCGACGTCATAGCTGCTGTTTATTGGGTATAAGGCATCATCAGCCGCCATTTTCCTCAGTCTTTCTTGCCGCTGCGTGCCCGGCAGAAGCTGTTCGCAAGGGGTCGGTCAGATCCAGAGATTCCTACTACCAAGACTTCTAAAGCTGGTACCCGTTGGGGACTCTTTCTTGCCTCAGCCGATGTCAGACAAAGTAAATAATTGTTTAACTTGTGGGAAACAAATACCTCATAAGGATTTCCACTCTTACTGCCTTCCTTGCTTAGGCCCAGACCACGACGTATCAGCTTGTCTAGCCTGTGCTTCCTTCAACCGTCGGACACTTAGACGCCGGTCGGAGTTTGCAGAGGAGTTTTTGGTCCCGCTTTTGCATACAAATGCCGCCGGAGACTCCGACTACTCAATTAGCTAAAAGCGCGGAAAAGGACCGACATTCGGCCCGCTGTTTCGGGCTGAAACCACGCCACGTTTAGCTAATGTCTCGATTGCTGAAACCGAGCCCCGGTTCTTCCTTCGGCCGATAGCATGCCTCCGATAGCCGAGGCCTCACAGAGCATGGCTGAATCTGCTACTGAATTAACTGCTACAGAAGCAGGCACCCAGGATTTGTCAGACACTATTCCTTTAGACATATCTACTGCACGGGGTTGCTAGACCCCTGCTTCCATGTCTATCAAGGCTTTTGCCAGGGCTAAAGCAGCTAAATCTTCTAAGGCCTTGCCTGCCAAAACTCCTTCACATAGGCCTACCTCTAGTTCCCAAATACTCAGCCTGGCTGAGGATCTCATTTCTTTGATCAGAGGATCCCATCCTCACCCAGACAGGGCCTCTCAGCCCCCTCCAGACAAGAGGCCTAGGACTGAACCCCCGGAACCTGTCTGTACAGATTATTGCTCTGATGACTCACACATTTCAGACCCTCAGCTTGGCCCATATGCTCCTTATGAGGATTCTGATGCAGAAGACCCCATTCCCTCTGCTTCTCCTCCTGAAGAATTTTCCTTTGGGGAACCTTGCATGCTATGAGGGAACACTTCCAATGGCAGGGCCAGGATTTTTCAGATTCAAGGAAAAGGCTAAGGACCTTACACTTACCACAGCATAGGCCTTTAGCCATTCCGCCAGTACTAACAGTTGTTGATGATGCATATAATGATGCCTGTACTGCTCCTGATTCTCTTCCTCCGGCCCCTGACAAGCCAGACAGATATTACAGGGTCCCGGACACATACTACCATTTGTATAAGGCTCCTGTTGGAGACCCTGAAACCATTTCACAGGGGCCCTAAAGCGTGGCAGCTGCCTCTGCTAAAACCCTCTTCCTCTGAAAGGGAATCTAGAGCATTAGAGAGATGGGGTAAAAAGGTTTATACTCACAATTAGGCCAGGGCCTTGAACTGTCAATTTCACATGCTTCAGTACGAGGAATTTTTGTTAGACCAGCTAAATAAAAAACTGTCTTCTCCTGAACCTTTAGACTGCAAGTCCCTTCAGGATTTGGTACATAACTCTCAGCAGGTCAGTAACCATTTCTTAAAATGTGGCTATGATGCACTGGAGGCTTCCTTTAGATCAGCTATGACTGGAACAGTGATTCGAAGGCATGCCTGGTTAAAAGAGCAATCCTTACCAGACCATGTTAAGTCAAAACTCCTAGATGCTCCCATGGAGAAACAAAGTTTGTTTGGCTCCCCTGCACAGGAGGTTCTAAAGAAGGTGGAAGAAAAAGCAAAATCTGTCCAAACAGTCAAGGATTTTTTACAGGTCCAATCTCTGAGGTTTAGCAGAAACTGGCCTTCGAAGAATTGGTCCTTTCCAGACAACTCCAGAGCGCAGAGAGGCAGAAATAGACGCCCAAGAGGCAGAGGTCAATCTAGGGGTGCCTACAGGGGACGTCAGTGGCAGCCTCCCAACCAGAGAAGTACTGCCACAGAATCAACTACAACCACTTCCACAGGGCAGACACAATGACTTGGCTCTAGTTCCGCCTACCAGGGAACAACTGGAAGCACCCTTGGACGGAAAACTAGCCTTATTCTCCGACAACTGGCATTACATTACAGGAGACAAATGGACTTTACAAACAATAGACAAGGGCTACTGGTTTCACTTCCACACTCTACCAAAACAGAGAGGGATGCCAAACCTACCACCAAGCCAAAAAACAGACACTCAAAGACAAATCAACAACTTACTAAGGATGAGAGCTATAGAAGAGGTACCACCTATGGAACAAGGCCAAGGATTTTACTCCAGGCTTTTCCTTTTACCAAGAAAAGAAAATCAATGGAGACCTATTCTAGACTTGTCCGCACTGAACACATACCTCATTGTTCCAAAATTCAAAATGCTGACCCTCCAGCAGCTTCTTCCCATGCTGGGCAAGGAGTCTTGGCTGGTGACTCTAGATCTCAAAGAGGCATACCTGCACGTCCCTATACGACCAGATTGCAGAAGACACCTCAGATTTCTTGCAGGATCAGAGCATTATCAATTCTCAGCATTGCCTTTTGGCTTATCTACTGCGCCCAGAGTATTCACGAAATGCCTGGCATCAGTAATTGCTCATTGCAGACTTCAGGGAATTCAAATTTACCCATACCTGGACGACTGCCTAATACAAGCGGACAACAAGGCAAAATTAACAAAAGATTTGGAAAATGTCATACAACTGTTGCAAGCCTTGGGATACACAGTCATCATGCAAAAGTCAAGACTAGTACCATCCCAAAGGATAACATTCTTGGGTGCAGAACTAGATACATTAACTCAGATAGCTTTTCTCACAGAAGAAAAACAAAAGCAGCTACCAGTCTACTTCATGACATTAACAACACAAACTCAGCTTACTGCAAGGAAAGTCCTGCAAGCCCTGGGCTACATGGCATCCTGCATAATATTGGTTCCGCATGTCAGGCTGCATATGAGAAAGCTACAATGGTACCTAAGGAATGTATGGTCTCAACACAAGCACGGTCTAGAAGCCCAGATTCCAATAATTCCATGCCTGAAGCAAGAATTCCTGTGGTGGGCTCAGGCCTGTTGGTTGAACAGAGGCTTGCCTTTCCACAAACCTCATCCAAGCCAGACCATCACCACGGACGCCTCAGACCTAGGATGGGGGGCACACATGGTGGACAAGTGTATACAAGGCCTATGGACCCAAGACTAGCTGAATCTACACATAAATCTAAAGGAGATGCTGGCCGTGAAACATGCGATCCAAGCATTCAGACCACTCCTTCAACAGGGTCATCTGCTGATAAGGACGGACAATACCACAGTCATGTGGTACATCAACAAACAGGGAGGTACACATTCATATCCTCTATGCCGGATGGCAATGGACCTGTGGAATGTGGCCCTGAATCTCAACATTCAACTTCAGGCCAGATTTGTACCAGGAAAAGAAAATTGTCTAGCAGACACCTTAAGCAGAACTACCACGGATGCTCACGAATGGATGCTACATCCAGATATCTTCAAAGCCATAACAAAGAAAAGGGGACTACCACAGATAGACCTGTTTGCCTCCCCACACAATCACCAATTGAAAAAATTCTGCACAAGAGCATACCACCCACTTGCTTGGAGGGTGGACTCCCTTTCCTTCCGCTGGAAAAACCTGACAGCATATGCATTTCCACCTCTTCCCTTGATGTACAAAGTTCTACTGAAGATCAGAGAGGATCAGCCAAGGGTAATTCTGATAGCTCCAGACTGGCCGAGGCAACATTGGTACCCGCTACTGAGAAGCATGTCTCCGACACACGCATGGCCTTTACCTCTATGTCCCTTACTACTAACACAGGACAACTACAACAAGATCCTACATCCAAACTTGAAAACACTGCAGCTAGCTGCTTGGAATATTGCATAAAACAAAATAACCCAGGTTTATCAAAGAGGGTTAAGGACATTATCCTGGAGGCATGCAGACCCTCCACAAGGAAGACTTATTCAGCCAAGTGGAAAAGATACCTCATTTGAGTGCAGCAAAGGGAGAAAATGTCTCATTGGCAAACATAGCACACATCCTGGAATATTTAGCAGAGCTGTTCCACAATGGCCTGTCTTACTCCTCCATTAAGATTCATGCATCAGCAATTTCAGCAGAATACAACATGGATCCTCCTGTCTTCTCTCATCCTCTACTCAGGCAATTCTTGAGAGGCATCAAAAATGTAAAACCTCCAAGGAAACCACCTTTACCTACATGGGATCTCAACTTTGTGCTGGAAAAGTTAACACTTCCCCTTTGAACCAGCAGCAACAGCAGAATTACAATTCTTGTCTTGGAAAACTGCTTTCCTGCTAGCAATTACTTCAGCAAGAAGGGTATCTGAGTTACAGGCATTAATGGCAGTACAACCCTTCCTTATCTTCCATCAGGACAGAGTCTCTCTGAGAACTAACCCTACCTTTATGCCAAAAGTGGTCTCCAGAGTATCATTGAACCAAGCGATTCATTTACCTACATTCTTCCCCAACCCACAGAACAGGGTGGAAAGACTGCTACATACCTTGGATGTGCACAGACAATTACGCTACTATCTGGACAGAACTAAGACCAGCAGAAAACTGACCAGCTTCTGGTAGCATATGCAACTGGAATGCAAGGAAAAGCAATTTCAAAACAGACAATCTCAAAATGGATAGGAAATTGCATTCAGTTTTGCTACTCTTTTCATGGAAAGACAACTCCTGATAATATCAGACCTCATTCCACAAGAGCTACAGCTACCACTACAGCTTTCCTACGAGGAGTGGCTACCAAAGACATTTTAGAAGCTGCTACTTGGAGCTCCGTGCATACATTTGCCAAGCATTATAATCTTCCCTTATACTCTAGATCCCGAGCAGGTTTTGCAACTGCTGTTTTGCAAGGGATCTTAACTACACCATCTTTATCTTAGTGCCTCCTCCCCCAGTTTGGCTATGGTATTCTACCCATATGTTAGGACTGCAGATGCATCCTTGAAGGACATAGTACAGTTTTGTACCTACCATAAATGTAGATGTCCGATAGGTATGCATCTGCAGTCAGGATTACCCACCCTCCTTCCCCTCTGTGGTATTCCTAGGGTATTTACCCCTCTTTTAGCTAGCTGGGGGAATCTTTTATGGTGTATTTGTTTGTATATATGTATATATATATATATATATATATATATATATATATATATATTTATATTGTTTGCTCTCTACTGTTTGGAATTATTTGCATTTATCCAAATTTAGCCTTCCTAGAGGGCACCTGGCATCTGGGGCAAGAAACACTGAGGAAAATGGCGTCGGCTGTTGCCTTTATACCCAATAAACAGCAGCTATGATGTCGGGTGAAGTGCGCCATCTGCCGTGGCCAGACCAGAGCATACCACCCACTTGCTTGGAGGGTGGACTCCCTTTCCTTCCGCTGGAAAAACCTGACAGCATATGCATTTCCACCTCTTCCCTTGATGTACAAAGTTCTACTGAAGATCAGAGAGGATCAGCCAAGGGTAATTCTGATAGCTCCAGACTGGCCGAGGCAACATTGGTACCCGCTACTGAGAAGCATGTCTCCGACACACGCATGGCCTTTACCTCTATGTCCCTTACTACTAACACAGGACAACTACAACAAGATCCTACATCCAAACTTGAAAACACTGCAGCTAGCTGCTTGGAATATTGCATAAAACAAAATAACCCAGGTTTATCAAAGAGGGTTAAGGACATTATCCTGGAGGCATGCAGACCCTCCACAAGGAAGACTTATTCAGCCAAGTGGAAAAGATACCTCATTTGGAGTGCAGCAAAGGGAGAAAATGTCTCATTGGCAAACATAGCACACATCCTGGAATATTTAGCAGAGCTGTTCCACAATGGCCTGTCTTACTCCTCCATTAAGATTCATGCATCAGCAATTTCAGCAGAATACAACATGGATCCTCCTGTCTTCTCTCATCCTCTACTCAGGCAATTCTTGAGAGGAATCAAAAATGTAAAACCTCCAAGGAAACCACCTTTACCTACATGGGATCTCAACTTTGTGCTGGAAAAGTTAACACTTCCCCCTTTTGAACCAGCAGCAACAGCAGAATTACAATTCTTGTCTTGGAAAACTGCTTTCCTGCTAGCAATTACTTCAGCAAGAAAGGTATCTGGGTTACAGGCATTAATGGCAGTACAACCCTTCCTTATCTTCCATCAGGACAGAGTCTCTCTGAGAACTAACCCTACCTTTATGCCAAAAGTGGTCTCCAGAGTATCATTGAACCAAGCGATTCATTTACCTACATTCTTCCCCAACCCACAGAACAGGGTGGAAAGACTGCTACATACCTTGGATGTGCACAGACAATTACGCTACTATCTGGACAGAACTAAGACCAGCAGAAAAACTGACCAGCTTCTGGTAGCATATGCAACTGGAATGCAAGGAAAAGCAATTTCAAAACAGACAATCTCAAAATGGATAGGAAATTGCATTCAGTTTTGCTACTCTTTTCATGGAAAGACAACTCCTGATAATATCAGACCTCATTCCACAAGAGCTACAGCTACCACTACAGCTTTCCTACGAGGAGTGGCTACCAAAGACATTTTAGAAGCTGCTACTTGGAGCTCCGTGCATACATTTGCCAAGCATTATAATCTTCCCTTATACTCTAGATCCCGAGCAGGTTTTGCAACTGCTGTTTTGCAAGGGATCTTAACTACACCATCTTTATCTTAGTGCCTCCTCCCCAGTTTGGCTATGGTATTCTACCCATATGTTAGGACTGCAGATGCATCCTTGAAGGACATAGTACAGTTTTGTACCTACCATAAATGTAGATGTCCGATAGGTATGCATCTGCAGTCAGGATTACCCACCCTCCTTCCCCTCTGTGGTATTCCTAGGGTATTTACCCCTCTTTAGCTAGCTGGGGGAATCTTTTATGGTGTATTTGTTTGTATATATGTATATATATATATATATATATATATATATATATATATATATATTTATATTGTTTGCTCTCTACTGTTTGGAATTATTTGCATTTATCCAAATTTAGCCTTCCTAGAGGGCACCTGGCATCTGGGGCAAGAAACACTGAGGAAAATGGCGTCGGCTGTTGCCTTTATACCCAATAAACAGCAGCTATGATGTCGGGTGAAGTGCGACATCAGCCGAGGCCAGACCCAGACTTTGGAATCCGGCCGACCGAAGGGCTGCCTGAGGCAGGACAACCCATATGTTAGGACTGCAGATGCATACCTATCGGACATCTACATTTATGGTAGGTACAAAACTGTACTTTTTTGTTATTCCTTTCATGGAAAAACTGTGCCAGCTAACATTAGACCTCATTCCACCAGAGCCACAGCCACCTCCACAGCCTTCTTAAGAGGGGTGGCTACCAAGGACATTTTAGAAGCTGCTACATGGAGCTCCGTGCATACATTTTCCAAGCATTACAATTTACCTTTATATTCCAGATCCAGAGCAGGCTTTGCTACGGCAGTCCTGCAGGGCATTTTAGCTACACCATCCCTTACATAGATCCTCCACCCCCAGATTGGCTATGGTATTCTACCCATATGTGATGACTGCAGATGCATCCTTGAAGGACATAGTACAGTTTTGTACCTACCATAAATGTAGATGTCCGATAGGTATGCATCTGCAGTCAGGTTTACCCTCCCTCCTTCCCCTCTTTGGTATTTATTGGGTACTTTACCCTCTCATAGCTAGCTGGGGTTATCTATTATGGTGTATTTGTTTTATATATATATATATATATATATATATATATATATATATATATATATACATATATATTTCTGTGCATGTTTGGAATTTATTACATTTCTCCAAATTTAGCCTTCCTTTGAGGGCACCTGGCATCTGGGGCAAGAAACACTGAGGAAGATGGCGTCGGCTGACGCTTTTATACCCCAGGTGCTCTGATGTCGGGGAAAGGGTGACATCAGCCGACGCCGGACCCAGACTTTGGAATCCGGCCGACCGAAGGGCTGCCTGAGGCAGGACATCCCATATGTGATGACTGCAGATGCATACCTATCGGACATCTACATTTATGGTAGGTACAAAACTGTACTGTATTTCCCCCCTTTGAACCGGCAGCTACCTGTCACTTAAAGTTTTTGTCATGGAAGACCATTTTTCTGATAGTCTTTATCTCCACCAGAAGAATTTCTGAAATACAAGCACCATCTTCAAATCCCCGATATTTGATTCTTCATAATTTCATATGGATAGGGTTTCACTAAGAACCAACCCATCTTTTCTTCCGAAGGTGGCCTCGAAAACTAATATTAATCAAACTATTGATTTACCTGTTTTCTTTCCAAAATTTTCCAACAAAGGTGAATATTGCTTACATTTGCTAGATGCTCACAGACAATTACGCTTCTACCTCAACTGAACTAAAGAATTTAGAAAATCGGTTCAGTTATTTGCCTCCTTTTCTGGTCTGTCTGTGAGGAAATCTATTTCAACAGTCATCTTGTCAAAGTGGGTAAAAGACTATTACTTTCATTTACAATAAAAAGAATCTTCAATTACCAGCGCCAGTGAGAGCTCATTCTGTTAGGGCAATAGCCACATCTGCTGTTTTCCATTCCAAGGTTTCCATGGATGAAATATGCACAGCAACAACCTGGGGTACACCACATACCTTTATCACTCATTACAAATTGGATCTGGTCTCCAGGGGAAGAGCATCCTTTGGGTCTATGGTTCTCGGAATATTTTTCCATAGGGCCACCCAAGATCTAAAGTAGCTGGGGACTCTGTCCCAAAGGTCAAGGATAAATGAAGATTGGCAATATCAGATTAAGAAGTTATGTACATACTGTAATTTTCCATCTGTGTTATTGATCTTCATTTATCCTTGGCACCTCACCCTCCTTCCCCCTCCTGCAGACTCCTTGGAGGAACGGATGCTTGTCCTGGTAATTTTTCAGGTTTGACCTTTGACATCGCCTCTTCAATTCCATAAACATATTCTTCTGTCTTCCTGTGTAGCTGCAAACTTGATCTGAGGTAATCTGAAAAGGGGTATTGTAGGAAGGGTTTTAGCTGGAGAGGTTTTTGGCTGGCGTGAGCTGTGTAACCGCCGAGTGAATTCCAGGGATTGGAACCATCTCCCAAAGGTCAAGGATAAATGAAAATCGACAACACAGATGGAACGATATGGTAAGTGCATAACTTCTTAATAACTACATCTCTCACACACTGTTTATTCTAAGATATAGGTGTTTGTTACCCCTTTTATGTTGAACTCTTGAATACCGAAGACATTGAACCAGCTCTTGAACAAATATGTATAGATAGTCCCCCCAGGGCCATTTGCATTCATCCCTGGTTTATTTGCCACTTTAGGGGATTCTTTGTATCACCCCTCAAACGCAGACGAAATCTATGTGCAACTCAGAACACAGTGCCAAATATATGGAAACCTGCAATAGTGAGCCCACTCTCAAAACAATCCAGCTCCTCCAAAGCCTCACACTTCTGCTAAATCTTTGACCTCCACACCATAGGAAAAAAATTAGTAAAGCTCATATATTCCCAACACCCACAATATATCATCAACTACACAAACAAGTATGGATTGTGGTCAGGCTGTGGCACAGTCACAGTGCTGTGGGTTCTGACAAAAGTAATCCTATTAGCTATGAAGAGAGGACAGCTCAAAGGTAACATTTTAATTGATCTTCTCAAAGTATTAAGTCTTGTGGACTACTCATTCCTATTACACCATCTGCTTGACATAGCAACCTATCAAATCACTATTCCATTGTTTCAAAACTTTCTGTCAGATCAACACTTATCTGTAAAAATCCTCTCTCTACTCCCTCCCTCCTCCATACTCAAAAAATATGTCCTTCAAGGTTCAATCCTGGCTCCCCTCCTACTTTCTATCAGTAAACTACCCCCTGACCTTTCTTACCTGTCATTACTACTTTATGCTCACAACATGGTCCTTTGTCATTCACATCAGTCAGACTTGTACAAAAAGAACCTCAGACAGCCTTACTGACTCAATGGATCAATAATAAAAATATTTTACTTAACTCCACAGAAAAAAAGAAAAACATGCCCTTTGTAACCAGCAAAAATAACAAAAAGTATTTTTTTTAAATACCTAGGCATGTCTAGATCCATCCCTGAACTTCAGTCTGTATGTAGGTAATACCATGATAAAGATTAACACACTTTTTTCTTCTGGGTCAGTACTATCTCCTTATTCTTCTCCTCTAGCCCATTATATGTCTGCAACACTACCTACAGTGGCTTTTGTATCTCTGCTTTTTTTCCTCTCACTGTTTTGCTATTATACTTCCTTCTCTGATTGCTTTTGCAATTATATTGTCCTCTCTGTGTTTTATTGCTTAGCCTGGGCTGGGACTGAAACTGGTCACTTGTGATCAGTGCTGTACCATGGTTATAGATCAGTTTTAAAGGCAGGAAACAAACTTTTTTTTTCATACAAAAAAGTGTTTGCATGCAAACACTTATTTGTGTGAAAAGAAAAGCGTGTTTTGTATTCTTTAAAAATGTATATAGTTTTAAGAATTGCTTTTGAAAGCAGAAGACTAAATGTACAGAGCCATGTTTACTGTATTAATATTAATGAGATGGCAGGAGGCACTTGCGTCACTGTAGGTTCCAACTGTAATTATGCTAGATTACAGTAGGTAAGCAATTGTAAATAAGTTAAGTAATTGCTAAACTGTTAATTTAACAGTATGGCAAAAACTGAACAGTCTAGCACTAGCATAACTAATATGCAAGTATTTATCTATGCTAATCCAAGACAGTTAGACCTGAAATCCAAAGTGATTATATGCACTTCCTGGAACATAAAGTGACGTATGTTCTTCATACCCTTCCATTAATATTAACCCTGAAAACATGGCTCAAGTTTAGAAGTAATTTTTAAAGTAATTGTATTTATAAACAAGTGGGAAACAACTTTTTGTTTTTGCATAAAAAGTGCAGAATGATATATGAGAACACCTTTTTATGGGAAAACAAAAGTTTATTTTGTGCCTTTAAACATGATGCCTACTTCTAAATGCTAAAAAAACCAAACTCTTACTCTTTAAGCCTACTACCAGATCCCCTACATTACACTTTACTATCCTATCTAACAATGGAACTACTATATCACCTGACCTTACTACCAAACTACTAGGTGTCACGATTGACAACAACCTCACCTTTGATTATCATATCAATAATACCATTAAATCTGTAAACAGAAAACTCGGCTCTCTCTATAGAATTAAAACTTTCTTAACCTCTCCAGCCAAAGCTACCCTTCCCACTCTCATCTTATTTCTACTCTTCTCTATGCTTCACCTATCTATACTAACCTCAAGAAAAATATTCTCTCTAAACTATCTACCACGTACAATAATATAGCTAGATTTGTTACTGGTAAACCTTTCAGAACGCACCACTGCCAGAATTTGCAGCAACTGAACTGGCTTGAACTATCAAACATGTTGCTTCTTTCCCAACTCACATTTGTCCATAGAACTTTTTACCAACCTCACAACACACCTATACTCTCCAACCTCTTCACCCCCTACTCTAATCTAAACTCCCTCCGTTCATCTAGCAAACTGCTAGTTACCTTAACCAAATCTAAAAACCTAGCAGGTGATTCCCTGTTCTCAAATACCATTGGAAAACACTGGAATCAACTTCCTTCTGAACTTACTTCCATTGCTTCCACTGTTTTGTTTAAACAAAAACTCAGAATTTACCTTAAAAGCCACTGGATATGTCCCTGCTCTAATCCTGACTAAAGTAATTTCCATCTATTAATCTCTCGTTTCTCTCCCTACTCTTCCGTCCCTCCTGCTTCCTCCCTTACCTTTCTTTTTCCACCTTACAGACTCCTCCTCGTCATCTTTTATCTTTATGGCCCTGAATCTCTCTCTCTAGCTAGTATATGTCTATTTATATCTGCTCTCTCTCTATTGTTGCTTCTCTTCCCTTAATCTTATACTCCCTCCTCTTAGTACTAAAACATGTTAGAATGTTCAACATTATGTTTACTTAGATTCGCTAGAAAGTTAAGTCCTGTTGTTTCTGTTAACTTATGACATTTCTTTTTCCATGTTCTATCACTTTCTTTTCCTGTTTTTAGATATAGGAAATAATGTGTATTATGTCTTTTGTCCTCATGATGTATCTCCTTTTATCTATATGTGGAGCTTTTCTCCCCGGGCCTCTGCTGAAAATGGAAAAATATCCAGTTGGACTAGCCCGGTCAACAAATGTAAAATAAAATAAAATAAATAAATAAATGATTTTTAACAAATTCAGATGAAAAGTAAAAATAAATGTCCCTTGCCATGGCTGTGACTTCACGTTGTGCTTGTTGCAGGGGACACGTGTATTCCCACACAATGATGTCCCTGACTGAAACACTGCATGATGCTAGTGTAAACATGGGTCATAGTACTCTCTGTGAACCAAAAGTGATACCTTTCTTCCCTGAATTAAGCGACTGGCATTAGTCACATTATTCCCACCTCCACTATGAAAGCTCCTCCAGCGTCTGAATCACTAGTGGAACTCAAGTCATGTGGGGCAAAGTCAGGACTTTTTCATGTCTTAAGTCATGGAGCTGGCTGAGAGGTTTCAGTGTTGTGTAGTAAATTAGTAATCTGCTTTGTCTTCATGGGTCACCTCAACATGCCAGCAAAAGTGCTTTCATTGTCCTAAATCTTAAATATTTCCAAAAATATCAATTTTACAGTAACCTACTATTTCTTTATTTCCAACAAGTGCTTGGCTTGAGCTCATTTCAGATTTGCTCAAAACTAGATTTGGTGCCCATTTAAGTAACTTTTACTGTACAAGTAAATATTTTCTTGCTGCTAGTTCTGAGCTTTTGTGATCATCAGTTTACCTAAACTTTAATTCAGAGATGTGTCAGATTTTCTAAAAGTTACAGTTTGACTTTTTTGCTGTAGTCTTTTGTTAACATAAAAATGAAGTTAACAAACAATCGTTTTTTATTTATTTATTCATTGTGGTAACTGGGGTAGACCACTGATCCAAATGGAACTTTCAGTTGTAGCCAGAACAGATATAAATAACTGTAGATGAACAGGTTAATAAGAAGTGTTATGAATGCAAAGAAAATGCGTGAAGATAGGAAAGAAAATCAATAACAGTAATAATAAAGTGCATAGTATAAGGCAAAATAGGAAGGGATGGTTAGAATAAAGAGGAAAAAAGAAGAGTTTGAGACAGTGAAGCGAAAGCACACACAGTGTAAAAGTTACCAAAGGTGAGGTAAGACACACAGCAATGAACGATATACAATATAGACCATGTGGAAGAGATGTCCCATGTTGGTCCAAGGAAATAACGTGAAGAAGACAGAAGTGCCTGTCAGGTGAAGGGGAGAGTGTGGGATTAGGTGATGTGTCTAGAGGGAAAGCATTCACAAATTTACTCAGATTTGAGATGATCTCTAAAATGAGCATGGAATGAGGGGTATGAGATGAGGTCTTTTAAGATTAGTAGGGAGATATTCCCAGAGTTTGAGGCCTATGATGGAGAAGGCATGGTTTGTGCAATGAAGTCTGGTTCTGGGACATTGAAGAAGTGGACCAAAGCGGTTAAGACTTCCTTGATTGTAACTGGAGAAGGGGGAGTCATCCGAGTAGGTTGGAGGCAAGAGAAGGACAGGAGTATTCCCTGAGGAGCTTGTAGAGTTGTTATCCAAGAAACAGATTGGCACATTGTTGGACAGGTAGCCAACTGGCTTTACTAAGTAAAGTGATGCTCATTTTTATGTGAAAGGGCAGATAGGTTTGCTTATAGTTTGAATAGTGAAGAAGATTCACTTAGAAGCTGCTGCAACTAGTGGAAGTCCGTATTCAAGCTGTGCTAGTAGCATGCCTTTGCCTATGGCATTCTTGGTTGGTCTGGAGGGAAAGGAGAAAGTTTTATAAGACCAAAATTGTATTAATTTATTTATTTAATTTGTTAACTGGGTAGTGTCTGGCTGGGCCAGAAGCCTGTTTTCAACAGAGACCCTGGGAGAAAAGCTCCAAGGTAGATTAGAGTAGAATTTACAAATGACATATGCAAGTTACAATAATTATAGGACATATACAGGAATACAAATTACAAGTTCTTACAGTAGTGTTAAAAAATCAAGAGTAACAAAGTTAGACATATTGAAAAAAATATTAAGCAATTATAAGCAATTGTCAAACATTTCAAACAATATCAGTTATCCATACATCATTCTTTTCTACAATTCTTTTAGGAGAACGATTCAAAAAAGCCAGGAGGTACTGAGAAAGGAAGGTAGAAGGAGGATATAGATATTTGTGGTGGAGGTGTTTAGCCTGAGTTAGTACAGGAGCAGAGCCTATGGTTAGAGAAATGTTCTGTTTAAATGCTTATTGATGGTGAAAATATGCTGTGGAAGAGAGTTCCACTGCTTGGCTATGGCATGAGAGAATATTGAGATGCCATAAGCGTTTTGGGCTTTACTAACTTTTAACAATATTTTGTCAGCAGATCTAAAAGATGTTAGGTTACTATAGAGTTGGACTAGATCTGATAGAGCTGGGCAGTTGTCAGGTTTGTATAGGACTATGTGGGCAGTTAGTAGCTGAGTCAGGGTGAGGAAATGACGGAGCTCTAACCAGTTTAGCTGAATTAATGCACTACAGTGGTGAGATGTATGAGATTGATTGTAGCAAATATGGCAGTTTTGTTATAGCAATATTTGGGGCTATTCAGGTCAGATTTGCGAAGGTTGGTAAATATTTGAGAGCAGTATAGAAGGGAAGATAATGGATGGGTTTGAGCAGTAGCGAGTCTGGCTTGGTCAATGAGAAATATTTTTGCTCTGCAGAGTGAACCCAGTTTGGCATGCACTTTTTTAATGGTTAGAGCAAGGTGTTTATCAAACCTAAGTCTGCTATCCATTGTAACACCAAGAAGTTTTGTATGTTCTACTGGCTCTGTTATAGTGCCATTGGAAGAGGAAATATAGATGGGAGGCAGATTCTTAGATGTTGGGTTTTGGTGGAAGACCATATGCTTGTTTTTTGGGGTTAAGTATAGGGAATTTATTTTCCTCCTTGTTTGCTCTGGGTGAACGTAAAAATTCAGTGTGGGATTAAGCCACATACCAGGGTATTTGAAGGAAATGATCCAGTCATTGCAGTTGTCAAAGTAGTCATGGATACGAAGAGATATTATTCTGCCATTTAAGGGAGGTGCCAAACAGCATTGTTTTAGTTTTGGAAGTGTTCAGAATTAACTTTGTTATTAAGGCATTTGATAAGAAAAGGGAAGCTAACTTATAGTTGTTGCTGCTGTATGGCAGAGGCAGTCAGGTTTAAGTGAAATAAGACCATGTCATCAGCATAAAGTAAGAGATGGAAGTGAGTGAGGTCAAGTGGTAGTTTATTAATGAAAATAGAAACAAAAGAAGGGTAGCCAGAATGGAGCCCAAAGGGACTCCTTTAGGGAGAGGGGTGGTAGCAGAGGGTGTTTTGAAACTGCACAGAGAAGGACCAATTGAAAAGATGATTTTTAAACCAGGGAGCTTTATCTGGGTGAATTCCAGTTTCAGTTAGATGATCTAAAAGAATGTTATGGTCAATCGTATTGAAAGCTCTGTCCTTTGTCCATATCAGGAGGATGCTACCAGTAAATGCCCATATTGCAGTAGCCCAAAAGCCATGCTGTTGAGGATAATAGATGATATACTGGTGAAGATTGGTGATGGCAGTAGACGATATTGGTGGTGTTGATTTGTTACATGTGAACAGGTATTAAATGTTTCAAAAAAATGTGCTCCTTTCTGTGCTGTAGCATATGTCACAAATGCAAACTTATCTTGTCCATCAATTTCCTAATTGTCTGCCCATTGTAGAGGGAATAATGACTACATAGGGCCAAATAGACCACCCATTCTGTATTGCATGCAATGTCTAATATTGTAAGTCCCTCCCCAGGATTTTTTTTTATTATTTTAATTGCAAGGGGGTAACAAGACAAAACTGTATACAATATTTGCAGTCCTAAGCAATCAAGTTAAACAAAGGAGACATATAAAGCACTGCATTCTTTCATACATTTCAAGCTGATAGTTACTTATTTAGTTATATTTTTCTATAAATGGTTTTAATTTAACCCAGTATTTCAAATATATATTTTTTTAACCACTTGATCTTACAATTATATCTTTCATGCCATTTTTGACAACAACAGTGAGTACTCTAACAAATTCTGCAAAACATGAAGTTTACTCCCTTTTTCATTTCAAGCTAATTGTCTTTCTGGCTATCACTAATAAGTCCCAGGCAAACGATGTTGAGCAGGAATTATGCAGCCAGGCACTGGAGTATTCACCAGTAAGAGAGTTTCAGATATAATAAATCTGTCTGACTACAATGCTTTGAACAAAGACTGTACATATATATACGAGTGTGTGTCTGGAATGATCAGTTCCAGTCTCATCAACAGTAGGACTGATGTGGACAGGCATTTGGCAGCTTTACATCTGAGACATTCCCAGACAACTAACTCCTTCCCTGTTTTCTATAATGCACTGCAAAGTAGCATCCTTTTGCCATATGTCTAGCTACATAATTTTTTTCCTGAATGATGTTACAGACTGTTTTCTTTGCATTTGTTATTTTTTGTCGAGTTTTGAGCTACAGACATTAAAGCTTTCAAAAATACAAGCACAAAATTGTACATTAAGACAAACTTTCAATTTATATGTGCTACATTGTTCAAGAGCGTTTTTCTTCTCCCACCCTAACTTTCACCCTGAGTGCTGCTTCAGCTAAGCCCATAGTTATCGGGGTTGATTCCTGTTAACACAAAAAAGACGAGAAAGAAAATAAGATGAGAAATTACTTTCCATATCATCAAGCTGGAAAACCTGTGATTGAAGAAATATTACCTTCATAATATTTAGTGGCTGGTGTTTCAAAAATGAATGTTAGTGTTGACTGGTAAGTCTCTCCCATAAAACCAATTACAGCTCATTGTGTAACTCCTCTTTTGCGTTTCAGATGTTCCTCCATTAATCTTTACAGATTGACTTTGGTAAGATGGTGGAGGTCTGTATTAAAGTCTGGTAAAGGATGTCTGTTGCCTGTTCCCATCTTGTCCTGGCACGGGCAGAGGTTTCTTTTTCTTTCTCTTTAATTTTCTGACAGAACCTCATTGTGGCCCCCCTGCTCAGTCACTGATCTTGATCAGGCCAAGACTGAACCTCCATGTGCTGATTTCAGCATCAAAAGAGCTACAAGCTTTGGCTCTGGTTTTAATTTTGGTACTATAATTCTTGATTCCAGTTCCTTTACTATGCACTCTTTCATCACTGTCAATGGCCTAGGAGGTGATGGTAGCATTGGGAGACCCTTTAGCCACAGAGTTGGAGGTCAGTCTGTCAAGGCCAGTCTCTGTACCGATTGTGATGGTGCTGATATCAGAAGAGTTGGCTGTTCAACCTTCAGGGTAGAAGCTGTCAACAGTGAGGCTGTGGTTGATGGGTAACTTAGTACCACTGTTGGAGGTCAGTCTGGGTTTGGCTGTATGCAGATCCTGTCAGTATTGATCTTTGGTGGCTTCTATATCAGGTAGTGTTGGTGCAGCATCCTCCCATATGCAGTGTCATCAATTGGTCTACCTGGTCTTTATGTTCTTGTACTACTTATTTCTGCTCTGATTAAGTACAGCTTAACAGATCTAGAGAGTAAGCTACTTTACAGACCATTATGAGTTAAATGAAAGGGGAAAGTACCCAGAATAATTTCCCTGCTAGCTTTAGTCTTACTTGGACCTGTTTATACAGATCTAATGTAATAATAACTGTACAACTTTTGTGTATTGTCCGCATATAAAAAAAAAAACTTCTTATTAGAGAATAAGACTGCTCGTAACAAACACCCCAGATTACACAGTTTCTCTCAGCCAGTCCCCCTTCAAACAGTCATTGGAGAATGTTCCATAATTCTTGGCCTAGTTTAGGGAATGCACAATCTCCAAACTAAAATAAAGTGCAAGGGCTGTCTTCAAGGATTCAGAACAACTCTAGCTGAGCATCACTATCAAGAAGTTACCTGTAAATGCTTTAAAGGCAGTGGGAAGATGGCAGCATAGTGGTGCAGTGGATAGTGTTGTTGCCTCAGACAGCAAGAGGTTCCCTGTTTCGATTCTTGGCTGGGTGCCTTTTGTATGGAGTATGCATGTCCTTTCTGTGTTTGCGTGGGTTTCCTCCAGGTGCTTTGGTTTCCTTCTACACTCCAAAGACAATGCAGTAGGTGGACTAGGCACAATAAATTGTGAGTATGCATGCAAGTGTGTGATGTGGAAGAACTACAGCAGCAGGGCTAGCCACCCTGCAGTGTAAACCTGGACGCAGAGATGATTGCCACGATTGAAGCGACACCCCAACCCATGTACAAATATGGTAAAAAGGGGTTGAGGATGAATGCATAGGTAGATAAAACACAAATCCCAGTCAGATTTGTTCTGTCTTTACCATTTTAGCCCAGAATCTACTAACATGTTTGTAATCTCAGTTGTATAGACCTTATTGTATGTAGGTACTGTGAATGTTGCTTGTTTATTAACCTTGTATACCATTTATTTCATTTTGTTTTTATTTAACTTTGCACTGTATAACATTTGTCGTATTTTAGTGTTATGATGTACTTAATTGTATAACCTTTGTCTCATTTTAATTTTTGCATTTATAGGTTCATATGTGTATACCAGGCCAACAACCACTTGGGCCTTTAAGCCTAGCTATGCAGATCAAATGCATCTCTCAAGTTATTGAGCCTTCAAGGTTAGTTTAAGGTGTACATGTTAGTTAGGGCATGACTTAACAGCTGTCTCTGTCCATCAGAAACATTGGTGTCAGACAAGGGGTGAATTTCCAGTTTCCCATCCACTGCTCCAGGTTGAACTTGAATAGGGTTATGTAAAAGCTCTGCTTCACACAGATGGCAAACCTATTGCAGAGAATGGGGATTGTTTGAGGTACATACCTGTCCCTCCAACATGTCCTGTTTGAGTCACAAGCAAATTTTAAATCCTTAGATCTAGTTGTTCTGGTGTTGTTCATTTTGTGGATATGCAAAAGGTCCATCAAAGCAGGGTCCAAGGATGCCTTGTATGCCAGGCATAACTCCTCTCAGCAGTCTGTAGGAAATTAAGTATAAAGATGGGACTTAGAAGTGATCTGCATAGGACATTTTGTTTACACCCTGTATTCTTTTTATGAGGAACCTCTGTGGACATTCCATTTGTTGTATGGTCTTGGTCAGGTACATACAAAAGGGGATGCTATACTTAATGATGGGTGTGATCATGGCTGGGAACAGTGGCACGATGACTTCTCTGAACCTAGATGCCATGCCATTATCTAGAAGTTGAGTAACACAGAATGATGTTCTTACAAACTTAAACACCTGTTGGTCGAAAGCCAGGTTACTATCTGCACAAGTCCCCAAACCCCTGACTACTGTGTCTACTGTTAGGGGTGTTTTATCAGTGAGGTAATTTTCTTGGATGACCAACTTCCCAAAATGTACTAGTATGCACTTCTTGGCATTGATTTTTAAGCCCTGGCTGTGGCAATGGTTATTTGTCTGTGTTAGACCTCCCTGTAAGATGCTAGTATCTTGGGGGGCTTTGATTGCTCCTAACTTGCAGTAATTTGCAAGCGTAGTAAGCCAGAAGCCCTTGACATTGCCCTTGACTTCTGAAAAGTAGATGCCAAAGAGGAGCGGACCCAGGGCAGAGTGCTGGGGGATTCCAGTGGTGACAGTCCTCATTATGGAGATGGTCTGGCCAGTCCTAACTTCCTGGGTCCTGTCTGTGCACAAGCTGGCTCTCCAGCAAGTTACGTAGGGGTGTACGCCTAATTCCATGAGTTTGTTTACAATGCCTGAGTGAGTGGAGTATTGTGTCATGTGACTTTTCTAGGTCAGGGTAGGCAGTGTACGCTATTTTACTCGTATCCATTGCCTTGGTGGCCTTCTCAAAGAAGTCCACCAGGTTCAGTAGACATGACCTGCCATTGATGAAACCAAACTGGGTTGGGTCCAGTGTATGAAAGTTTCTTATGTCATTGTTTAATAATTTTTGTAATAATTCTTTCCATGGCTTTGCATGTAAGATTAGTCAGACTAATGGGTCTGTAGTTCCCGGGATCTTTTGATGGTCACCCTTGTGCAGAGGGATGACTGTTGCAGTCTTCCATTTGCTTGGCATGAAACTTGTGCACATGCTGTGGTTGAATAGTGACACCAATGGCCCTGATAGGTCATATTTCAGGCCATTTAGGAGGCATCTTTTGATATTATCGGGGCCTGTCAAAGCTGTATTCTTGACCTTAGGTTTATAGATTCATAGGTAGGTACTAGGCTATTGGCCCCTAGGGCCTGTATAAGCCTAGCCAAATGGTACCATGGCTTTTGCCACCCAATAAAAATTATTTTCCTGTGCCCCTGTCAAGCAGAGCCACAGAAGTGATCCCCAGGGTGAATTTCCTGTCTCCCATCCAATCATCAATATTTTTCTTGAAGAGTGCTAATGAAGAGCTTTGTTTGATATAAATAGGTAGTTTGTTCCAGAGTATGGCAAGTCTCTGGGAAAGGAATCTATCCCTCCAGCATGTTCTGTTTATTGTGGTGACAAGGTTTGGGTCCCAAGAGCATGTAGCTCGGTGGGATTGGGATTTCTTTAAGTGAGCATGTCCAACAGCTCTGGGTTTGACATAGCTTTGTATGTTAGGCAGAGATCACCTCTGAGTAGGTGATATGCGACTGATTAAAGCTGGAGTTTTTTTAGACTGTCTGCATAGGGCATCAGTTTGAGGCTGGTAATCCTCTTTGTGAGGTATTTCTGCAGCCTTTCCAGTTGTTGTAGATGTCTTATGAGGTACATACCGAAAGGGGCGTTGTACTCTATAATGGCTCTAATGAGTGATGAGTAGAGGGGAACAATGACCTTATTTTTCCTGGATGAGAAACCTTTTTTGATGAGGTGTGCCACGTAGAAGGATTTCCTGACTACTGTGGCAATGTGATTATCAAAGGAGAGACTACTGTCCACCTGTGTCCCAAGGTCTCTTATCACACTTTTGGTGTTAAGTAGTCTACCACCTATGTGGTAGTTCATGGATACAGAGTTTTTACCAAAAGGGATGACAGTGTACTTTTTGGCATTGAGCTTGAGGCCATGGCTTTGATACCAGGCATCTGTCTCAGTGAGGCCCTTTTGTAGGATGTCCACATCGTTAGGAGTTTTGATTATGGGTCCTAGTTTGCAGTCATCTGCGAACTTTGTTAGCCAAAGTCCTTCTGTGTTAGCCTGTACTTCAGAGAAGTAGATACTAAACAGGAGAGGATCTAGGACTGAACCTTGTGGTACTCCACTTGTCACTGGTCTGAAGTTGGATTTAGAGTCTGCTACTTTCACATTGTGGGTTCTGTCAGTGAGCCAGTTGGCAACCCATCTTGTGACATAGGGATTTATACCTAGTTTAGTGAGTTTAATTCCAGAGTGAGGGATGGTGTTGAAAGCCGTGGCGAGATCTAGATAGGCTGTGTGATCCACCTTACCCTCATCTACGGCTTTGGTGACCGCTTCAAAGAAGTCTATCAGGATGTCCTTCAAGGATGCATCTGCAGTCCCTAACATATGGGTTGTCCTGCCTCAGGCAGCCCTTCGGTCGGCCGGATTCCAAAGTCTGGGTCTGGCCTCGGCTGATGTCGCACTTCACCCGACGTCATAGCTGCTGTGGTATAAAGGCATCAGCTGACGCCATTTTCCTCAGTCTTTCTTGCCACGCGGTGCCCGAAGCAGAAGCTGTTCGCAAGTGCCGGTCGGTCAGATCCAGAGATTTCTACTACCGAAGACTTCTAAAAAGCTAAGTACCCCGTTGGGGACTCTTTCTTGCCTCAGCCGATGTCAGACAAAGTAAATAATTGTTTAACTTGTGGGAAACAAATACCTCATAAGGATTTCCACTCTTACTGCCTTCCTTGTTTAGGCCCGGACCACGACGTATCAGCTTGTTTAGCCTGTGCTTCCTTCAACCGACGGACGCTTAGACATCGGTCGGAGTTTGCAGAGGAGTTTTTTGGTCCCGCTTTTGCATACAAAATGCCGTCGGAGAATCCGACTACACAATTAGCTAAAAAGCGCAAGGAAAAGGACCGACACTCATGGTCCGCGGTTTCGACTGAAACCACGGTTAGGCCAACTGCGAGTGTCTTGGTTTCGGCTGAAACCGAGTCCTCGGTTCCTCCTTCGGCCGAAAGCATGCCTCCGATAGCCGAGGCTTCACAGAGCATGGCTGAATCTGCTACTAAAATTAACAGAAGCAAGCACCCAGGATTTGTCAGATACTATTCCTTTAAACATGTCTACCCCTGCACGTGGGGCTGCTAGACCCCCTGCATCTATGTCTATCAAGGCTTTTTCCAGGGCTAAAGCAGCTAAATCTTCTAAGGCCTTACCTGCTAAAACTCCCTCACACAGGCCTACCTCTAGTTCCCAAATGCTCAGCCTGGCTGAGGATCTCATTTCTTTGATCAGGGGATCCCAACCTCACCCAGACAGGGCTTCTCAACCCCCTCCAGATAAGAGGCCTAGGACTGAACCCCCGGAACCTGTTTCTACAGACTATCCTCGGATGACTCAGATATCTCAGACCCTCAGGAAGGCCCATATTCTCCTTATGAGGATTCTGATGCAGAAGACTCCATTCCTTCTGCCTCTCCTCCTGAAGAATTTTCTTTTGGGGAAACCTTACATGCTATGAGGGAACACTTTCAATGGCAGGGCCAGGATTTTTCAGATTCAAGGAAAAGGCTAAGGACCTTCTTACACTTACCACAGCGTAGGCCTTTAGCCATTCCTCCAGTACTTACAGTTGTTGATGATGCATACAATGATGCCTGTACTGCCCCTGACTCTCTTCCTCCGGCCCCTGCCAAGCCTGACAGATATTACAGGGTCCCAGACACACACTACCATTTGTATAAGGCTCCTGTTGCAGATCCTGAAACCATTTCACAGGGCCCTAAAGCTGTGGCAGCTGCCTCTGCCAAAAACCCTCTCCCCTCTGAAAGGGAATCTAGAGCATTAGAGAGATGGGGTAAAAAGGTTTATACTTCTGCTACTCTTTCGGCCAGGGCCTTAAACTGTCAATTTCACATGATTCAGTACCAGGAATTTTTGTTAGACCAGCTAAATAAAAAACTGTCATCTCCTGAACCTATAGACCGCAAGTCCCTTCAGGATTTGGTACCATTTCTTAAAATGTGGCTATGATGCACTGGAGGCTTCCTTTAGATCAGCTATGACTGGAACAATGATTCGAAGGCATGCCTGGTTAAAAGAACAATCCTTACCAGACCATGTTAAGTCAAAACTCCTAGATGCTCCTATGGAGAAACAAAGTTTGTTTGGCTCCCCTGCACAGGAGGTTCTAAAGAAGGTGGAAGAAAAAGCAAAATCTGTCCAAACAGTCAAGGATTTCTTACAGGTCCAACCTCCGAGGTTTAGCAGAAATTGGCCTTCGAAGAATTGGTCCTTTCCAGACACCTCCAGAGCACAGAGAGGCAGAAATAGACGCCCAAGAGACAGAGGTCAATCCAGGGGGGCCTACAGGGGACGTCAGTGGCAGCCTACCAACCAGAGAAGTACTGCCACAGATTCAACTACAACCACTTCCACAGGACAGACACAATGACTTGGCTCTGATTCCGCCTACCAGGGAACAACTGGAAGCACCTTTGGGTGGAAAACTAGCCTTATTTTCCGACAACTGGCATTACATTACAGGAAACAAATGGACTTTACAAACAATAGACAAAGGCTACAGGTTTCACTTCCACACTCTACCAAAAAAGAGAGGAATGCCAAACCTACCACCAAGCCAAAAAACAGACGCTCTAAGACAAATCAACAACTTACTAAGGATGAGAGCTATAGAAGAGGTACCGCCTATGGAACAAGGCCAAGGATTTTACTCCAGGCTTTTCCTTGTACCAAGAAAAGAAAATCAATGGAGACCTGTTCTCGACTTGTCCGCTCTGAACACATACCTCATTGTTCCAAAATTCAAAATGCTGACCCTCCAGCAACTTCTTCCCATGCTGGGCAAGGAGTCTTGGCTGGTGACTCTAGATCTCAAGGAGGCATACCTGCATGTCCCTATACGACCAGATTGCAGAAGACACCTCAGATTTCTTGCAGGATCAGAGCATTATCAATTCTCAGCATTGCCCTTTGGCTTATCTACTGCGCCCAGAGTATTCACGAAATGCCTGGCATCAGTAATTGCTCATTGCAGGCTTCAGGGAATTCAAATTTACCCATACCTGGACGACTGCCTAATACAAGCGGACAACAAGGCAAAATTAACAAAAGATATGGAAAAGGTCATACAACTGTTGCAAGCCTTGGGATACACAGTCAACATGCAAAAGTCAAGACTAGTACCATCCCAAAGGATAACATTCTTGGGTGCAGAACTGGATACATCAACTCAGATGGCTTTTCTCACAGAAGAAAAACAAAAGCAACTACCAGTCTATTTCATGACATTAACAACACAAACTCAGCTTACTGCAAGGAAAGTCCCGCAAGCCCTGGGTTACATGGCATCCTGCATAATATTGATTCCGCATGCCAGGCTGCATATGAGAAAGTTGCAATGGTACCTAAGGAATGTATGGTCTCAACACAAGCACAGTCTAGAAGCCCAGATTCCAATAATTCCATGCCTGAAGCAAGAATTCCTGTGGTGGGCACAGGCCTGTCAGTTGAACAGAGGACTGCCTTTCCACAAACCTCATCCAAGCCAGACCATCACCACGGACGCCTCAGACCTAGGCTGGGGGGCACACATGGTGGACAAATGCATACAAGGCCTATGGACCCAAGACCAGCTGAATCTACACATAAATCTAAAGGAGATGCTGGCAGTGAAACATGCAATCCAGGCATTCCGACCATTCCTCCAACAAGGTCACCTGCTGATAAGGACGGACAATACCACAGTCATGTGGTACATCAACAAACAGGGAGGTACACACTCATATCCTCTATGCCGGATGGCAATGGACCTGTGGAATGTGGCCCTGAATCTCAACATTCAACTGCAGGCCAGATTTGTACCAGGAAAAGAAAATTCACTAGCAGACACCTTAAGCAGAACTACCACGGATGCTCACGAATGGATGCTGCATCCAGACATCTTCAAAACCATAACACAGAAATGGGGACTACCAGAGATAGGCCTGTTCGCCTCCCCACCCAACCACCAATTGAAGAAATTCTGCACAAGAGCATACCACCCACTTGCTTGGAGGGTGGACTCCCTTTCCTTCAGCTGGAAAAACCTGACAGCATATGCATTCCCACCTCTTCCTTTGATGTACAAAGTCCTACTGAAGATCAAAGAGGATCAGCCAAGGGTAATCCTGATAGCTCCAGACTGGCCGAGGCAACATTGGTACCCGCTACTGAGAAGCATGTCTTGGACACACGCATGGCCTCTACCTCTATGTCCCTTACTTCTAACACAGAACAACTACAAGATCCTACATCCAAACTTGAAAACACTGCAGCTAGCTGCTTGGAATATTGCATAAAACAAAATAACCCAGATTTATCTCAGGGTTAAGGACATTATCCTGGAGGTTCGCAGACCCTCCACAAGGAAAACTTATTCAGCCAAATGGAAAAGATACCTCATTTGGAGTGCAGCAAAGGGAGAAAATGTCTCATTGGCAAACATAGCACACATCCTGGAATACTTAGCAGAACTGTTCCACAATGGCCTGTCCTACTCCTCCATTAAGATTCATGCATCAGCAATTTCAGCAGAATACAACATGGATCCTCCTGTCTTCTCTCATCCTCTACTCAGGCAGTTCTTGAGAGGAATCAAAAATGTAAAGCCTCCAAGGAAACCACCTTTACCTACATGGGATCTCAACTTTGTGCTGGAAAAGTTAACACTTCCCCCTTTTGAACCAGCAGCAACAGCAGATTTACAGTTCTTGTCTTGGAAAACTGCTTTCCTGCTAGCAATCACTTCAGCAAGAAGGGTATCTGAATTACAGGCATTAATGGCAGTACAGCCCTTCCTTATCTTCCATTAGGATAGAGTGTCTCTGAGAACCAACCCTACCTTTATGCCAAAAGTGGTCTCCAGAGTATCATTGAACCAAGCGATTCATTTACCTACATTCTTCCCCAACCCACAGAACAGGGGGGAAAGACTGCTACATACCTTGGATGTGCACAGACAATTACGCTACTGTCTGGACAGAACTAAGACCAACAGAAAAACTGACCAACTTCTGGTAGCATATGCAACAGGAATGCAAGGAAAAGCAATTTCAAAACAGACAATCTCAAAATGGATAGGAAATTGCATTTGATTTTGCTACTCTTTTCATGGAAAGACAACTCCTGAAAATATCAGACCTCATTCCACAAGAGCTACAGCCACCACTACAGCTTTCCTATGAGGAGTGGCTACCAAAGACATTTTAGAAGCTGCTACTTGGAGCTCCGTGCATACATTTGCCAAGCATTATAACCTTCCTTTATACTCCAGATCCCGAGCAGGTTTTGCAACTGCTGTGTTGCAAGGGATCTTGACTACACCATCTTTATCTTAGTGCCTCCTCCCCCAGTTTGGCTATGGTATTCTACCCATATGTTAGGACTGCAGATGCATCCTTGAAGGACATAGTACAGTTTTGTACTTACCATAAATGTAGATGTCCGATAGGTATGCATCTGCAGTCAGGATTACCCACCCTCCTTCCCCTCTGTGGTATTCCTAGGGTACCTACCCCTCTTTTAGCTAGCTGGGGGAATTTATTATGGTGTATTTGTTTTGTATATATGTATATTTATATATATTTTTTGCTCTCTACTGTTTGGAATTATTTGCATTTATCCAAATTTAGCCTTCCTAGAGGGCACCTGGCATCTGGGGCAAGAAACACTGAGGAAAATGGCGTTGGCTGATGCCTTTATACCACAGCAGCTATGACGTCGGGTGAAGTGCGACATCAGCCGAGGCCAGACCCAGACTTTGGAATCCGGTCGACCGAAGGGCTGCCTGAGGCAGGACAACCCATATGTTAGGACTGCAGATGCATACCTATCAGACATCTACATTTATGGTAGGTACAAAACTGTACTTTTAGGAGACATGATCTCCCTTTTACAAACCCAAACTGGGTAGGGTCCAGAGTTTGGAGGTTACCAATGTCATTGTTTATAAGTTCCATGATTATACATTCCATAGCCTTGCAGAGAATGAATCTACGAACTGCTGCCTCCTGATAATCAGAGGAATTATATTAGATGGTATTTCCTTGGGGGGGGTGGCTAGAGGTGCGAGGGAGTTAAAGTTAAAGAAGAATTTGTCAGTCAGAAGAATTGCTATATCTCCCAGTTCTGTTAATGTGGCTGCATTTGCCAGCAGTTCTGCACACTGTTGTTTGCTGCCTTTGATGTTTCAGACATAGCTAAAAAAGGCCTTACTGTTGTCCTTGGCCTGGGATACTATCTTTACCTCAAAAATGTACTTTGTTGGACTTAAGTAGTCCATTTAGTTTTGTGAGAGAGTATTTACCTTTTTTGGTGTTACACTTTCTAATTTAAGCTATGGCATTTTTCTTTTATTGAACAACCTGTTTAATTTTGGATTCCACCAGGGTAGTTTCCTCTTGGAGTTAGTTTTGGGCTAACTTCCGGTAGGCACATCAGCCTCTATATAGTCATTAACATGGTTATACAGAGTTTCTGTGAATAACTCCATATAGGCTGCTATGTTATCTGAATTTGGAGCTGCTTGAAGTTTGGTGGGTTAATACTTAATAAAAGGTAGTTTGCCATGGAGTAGTTCCTAACTTTTATAGGGTTTGCTGGGGTTGCAGAAATTATTCTTATTTCAAAGGAGACTGATTTGTGGTCTGGCTTTACCAGAACTACAGTCCTTAGTTAGTCCTTACTTAGTTTACTACACAACATAAATTGGTACATCCTTCTCTCATATTTCTGAGTACCCTGTCCAATATGTTTGTACCTGTAGTAGGTGTATGCCTCAACTGGTCTAGGGAGTTTGTATTTTTCAAGTCTAGTAGTATTTGCGCCTGTAAATTTGGAATCTTGTATGATTCCCAGTGTAGAGAGGGATAATTAAAATGTCCCATGAGTAAGGATATTTGGTTGAATAGTGAGCGTCTCCAGTAGGTATGAGCTATGGGTTTAATGGGACATAGAGGGTGACCTGTAGCTTGATAGGATATGATATGGGACTTTATTTATGGTAATTTGCACATGGAGGCACTCAAGTGGGTCATCCTGTTTAGCTAGCCTAGCAGTATGCTTGTTATTGATGTAGATTGAGACACCTCCACTTTTAGTTCCTGAATGTACAGTTGCTGGTCTACATGTGTGATAGGTACTGAAGCCTTGCACTGCCTGGGTACATTCTGTGGCTTTAAACAATGTCTTGGTAATTACACAGATGTTTGCATTCTCCAAGGTGAGGAGAACTTGGAAAGAGTGGAGCTTCTTGTTTAGACCCCCTGGCATTGAGCAGTAGCACCTTTACATTTCCTTGGGAAGATTTTGTTATGCTGAAAGGTCTTGACAGTTTGGCATTGCCTAAAAAAGGCTTTATGGGGGAGGACAATGTTTTGGCCAATATTCTAAAGCCTAAAGGGGGACAGGTGCAGACCATCCTTTGCAAAGCAACATGGTGTCTGATGTTATCCATTTCATTATTCCTCATGACTGGGTCTTAAAATCTGGTGGTACACAAGACATTGATTCAAGGCTTGAGCTCCTCCCTCTCCCATAATCCCTTTCTGTACTCTAACCCTCAGATCTCGTTCGCCACGTTTATGCACAGATGTGATTGTTTTGGCTCAGAGCTGCTTTACTTATTTTTGGAAGTTTTTTGTCTGGTAAGTGATTTTCTTTCTTTGTCAGCCTTAAGTAGTCTTCTTCCTCTGTCCTCTCCTCCCTTTTTCTAGCTGGTCTTTGGCACTGGGGCTTTTTTATAATCCTCCTTTTCTCTAGTTGGCACTTGGCACCTTTTTTGTCTTGTTTAACTGACAGGGTTAGTCTTTTCATAAACTAGTTGTACAAATTATTTTTGCTTGGTAGATAGCTAGTCTTTGCAGGAGTTTTTAGTCCTGTTAACTTGTGTTTTGTGTGTGTGTGTGTGTGTGTGTGTGTGTGTGTGTGTGTGTGTGTGTTTGTGTGTGTGTTCCGACCATTAGGTATGTCTGAGAAAGACAAACCTACTGGGTTGAAAATGTGCTCTTCTTCTGGGCATAAGATGCCTAATTCTGATGCCCACAAGAAGTGTGTCTGTTGTTTGGGTACCAACCAACTCGAGGCTGATTGCTGTGTCTGTGGAGCATTCAACCCTCAAGTGCTGGTGGACTGCCATAATAAGTTGATGTTGAAGAGTATGACTCCAGGGGGTCCCTCTGTCTCTAGGTCCCCGGCTACTTCTGGCCCTATGGGTTCTAAAGGAAAGTCCCATCTGCTTCCCCGGGCACTTCTCCCTCTTTGACTGAGAAATCGCTTAGGCTGTCAGATCAGAGATCTTCAGATCTGAAACTGCCTTTGGCCATGTTGGATTTGGTATCTGTAGATCCTTAGATAGGTTCCGAGGTTTCCTTGGAGCAGAGGCCTAAAGATCCGAGTAGAGTTAGGCCCTCTTCAGATCTGTCTGCTCCTTCTGAGCCAAAGAAGGCAGTCCAGCAGGTGTCTGATCTGACAGATTAGTCTGATCTGATATTAATTTTTGAGGGCTCCCCTTCTCCTTCTAGGTCCACCAAGTATCTGAAACACTCGGCTGCTAGGCCTCTGAGACAATCTTCATATCGGGGAAATCATATGTCTGCTTCCCGATCCAGGCTTGCATCCCCGACTAAGTCCACTCATTCTTCGGCTTCCTCTAGATCATCCAGGAACATTTTGCCAATGAATATGGACAGGATGACAAGGAGCTTCCTCAGGGCCCAGATAGAGATAAGGTCTCTGGGCATCTCCAGCCTGCTCAGGCTCGGCGAGATCCCTGGCTGCAAACCTCTCCTGTTCGAACTCTCCCTTTTTTGGAATTCCAGGAACTGGTTTACCCGAGGGAGGTATTGACGGGCTGGGGAATGCACACTTTACAACTCCATCAGGGTCCCTGACCAGCTGGATTCTGTTGCCTTCAGATCAGAGCGGGTTTCGGCTCCAAGAGGTTGGCATCGGGTGCCTGGGGAGGGGATCAGGACTGGGCTTATCTGATCGGTCCCTTCCCTTGGGGGCCTTGGCCCATGACAGCTCAGGGCCAGTACTGTCTGGAGGACCAGAACCTGGGTTAGCTGTGCTCCTTCCTTCCCAAGTGGTTTCAGCTCTCGGGAAGGGAGTTTCCTCGAGTCCTTTGGCCTTTCATATGGTAGAGCAGACTTTCAGCATCTACCCCCCTTGCCAGGTCCACCCCAGCCTGTCTCAATTCTGAGCCCTGAGCCCATCCATCCTGTCTAGGGAGAGTCCTCTCAAGGTAGCCTTCAGGTGGCATCTAACCCCCAGGGGGTTCCCTTCTCTTCTGAGTTCTCTCCTGTGCCCCATACAGAGGAGGTGCCACAGAAGATAAAGTGCAAGAGGAGGTACTTGGACTCGCCCATGGAGGACACATGTTTTGATGTGGGGGATGGGTCCCCCAGGTCTCTGCCTATGTCTCCTTTAGAGACATTCTGGAACTGTTGAAACACAAAGGCAGATGGTCTTCCCAACCCCTGTCTTTGGAGGACTTGTATTCCTGAAGGCTTTTGTGATGGGCCCATCTACTTCCTGGATGTCCCCCTGTGGGTGAGCTCATCAGCCTTACTTTGTGAAGGGTATGGAAGGAACCTGACACCATGGAACTGGTCCCCAAGAAGGCTGACAAGTTCTTGAGTTCACCTTCTGATAGGGTGCATTGGAGCAAAGGTGTTAAAGTTGATGCCATTGTGGTTGCCACAGGTACCAAAGAGGAGTTGGCTAAACAGAGCTCCACCATCCATCCCCCAAACAGGGAGGCTCAGGTGATAGACATGGGAAGTGCACCTACACCTCAGCCACATTTGGTTTGAGAGCTCTTAACTATTTGTTGCAATTTACCCACCTCCGAAGAGACCTGGTTTCTGAACTGACAACTCTCTTCCAAAGTTGATGTCTGCAGAGGACCACAGAAAGGTCTCTCCCCAGCTTACTACTCTATCTTCATTTGCCATCTGCTCGATTAAGTTAATTTCTAATGCTGCTGAGAGTACCTCTTGAATGGCTGGTGCAGGCATAGCATTGAAGTGGTAAGCGTGGATGTGGTTGTGCAGGTTTGTGGACCACTTAAAGGCATCTTTCATGAATGCCCCCTTTGATGTCTCCTTGCTTTTTGGACCATCAGTCAAGGAGACTTTGATTCGCAGTTTGCAGGAAGGGAAGACGCTGTCAGCAGTAGGGATTAAATTCTTTATCCCCCAGAGGTCTTTTTCCAAGAACCAGTGGTGAGGTAAGACATTTTGGTTTCGAAAGTCGCAGAGTTCCTTCCAGGAGAGGGAGGAGAGGAGTAAGGAGTGTGAAGAACTTATTGGGGAATTCCCTTGAATTTAGGTAGGGTTTCCCTTAAGAACACACACGGAACACACTCAGCTTGGGATCTGGATGTATCTCTTATCTGTTTCCCTCCAGATCCCCAAATAAAACGCCCCAACTGGTAAGGGAATTCCCTTGAATTTAGGTAGGGTTTCCCTTAAGAACACACACAGAACACACTCAGCTTGGGATCTGGATGTATCTCTTATCTGTTTCCCTCCAGATCCCCAAATAAAACGCCCCAACTGGTACAGCTGTAGGGTTAGGTCCTGAGCCGAGTGTCCAAGCCAATTCCTCCAGCATCCTCTCTGTAAATCCAGTGCTTCATGTCATTGCCCCAAGTAGCTGACACACACAGACTGAGAGATTTGATTTGCGTATACACACACACACGAACACACACCTGGGAAAGGCTGGCACAGGTCTACTAGCCATGCCCCCTTCTGCCCAGACTGTAAGGTAGTTACCACTGCCACCAGACTCCACAATCAGCTATTCTAAGGCTCTTAACAAGGGATGTTCAATTATACTGTGGAGTATTAATACTAATACATGCCCTAATCCCCCCTCAGAGGAAGTCCCAGAGAGATGCTCTCCTTCATGACTGGCCCTTGGGACTTCTCTATACCTTTCCCCCATTTCCACTGGTTCCTCTCTTCTTCAAGAAAGCTATCAGGTTGAGAAGCAAGGTGATCCTTATTGCGCACTTTTGGCCTCAATAAGCCTGGTGCCCCTTTCTGTGGCCTCATTTGATCCACAGTCCATGGATTCTGAACCCAGTGCCGGATATTCTGTCTCATTCACAGGGACTGGTGCACCCAAATCTTCAGAACCTCAAGTTTACAGCTTGGCTCCTCCAATTTCTTTAGTTGCCAGGTAGAAAAATTTGTCTTCTCCAGTCCAGAAAATTTTATTGGCTTCTCGTAGACCTTCCACCAGGAAACTTTACAATAGTAAGTGGAAAAGATTTTCTATTTGGGCTCACAATAATGGTCTTAAGCCCTTCTCTGCACCAGTTGAAAAGATAGCAAGGAGCCTCAGCTTCTACTGTTAAGGTCCAGCTGGCTGCTATTTCCAATTTCTACAGCGGCTTTGAAGATCTTTCACTATTTTCCCACAAATTGTGTAAAGTGTTCTTGAAAGGAACCTTGTGATTGAAACTGCTGTATAAAGACCCTCTAGTTCCTTGGGATGTGACTATGCTTCTGCAGTCTTTGGTACTTTCCACCCTTTGAACTGGCAGCTATCTGTCACTTAAAGTTTTTGTCATGGAAGACCATTTTTCTGATAGCCTTTATCTCCACCAGAAGAATTTCCGAAATACAAGCACCATCTTCAAAACCCCGATATTTGATTCTTCATAATTTTATAAGGATAGGGTTTCACTAAGGACCAACCCATCTTTTCTTCCCAAGGTGGCCTCGAAAACTAATATTAATCAAACTATTGATTTACCTGTTTTCTTTCCAAAATTTTCCAACAAATATTGCTTACATTTGCTAGATACTCACAGACAATTACGCTTCTACCTCAACAGAACTAAAGAATTTAGAAAATTGGTTCAGTTATTTGCCTTCTTTTCAGGTCTGTCTGTGAGGAAATCTATTTCAACAGTCATCTTGTCAAACTGGGTAAAAGACTATTACTTTCATTTACAATAAAAAGAATCTTCAATTACCAGCACCAGTGAGAACTCATTCTGCTAGGGCAATAGCCACATCTGCTATTTTCCATTCCAAGGCTTCCATGGATGAAATATGCACAGGATTCCTCTTCCAGAGGCAAGGGAAGAGGGATCAATGGTAGACACTGCCACAGAGGCAGAGGGGGTCTGCAGAACCAAGGCTTCAGAGATCCTTTCTCTGAAAAGCCCTTATAGTGCCCCTGAGGTGCTGCCTGACTGTTCTGCCCTGGAGGTAGTTGGGGATCAGTTCTTGTTGCACCCAAATGCCTGGACAGCCATAATGAACAATTGGTGGGTGCTCAATATCATATCCAGGGTTTATTTCATTCCCTTTTCCCAGCCACCTCCAAATCCCAAGAGAGTTCTCCCCAACACGCCCCCCCCCCCAGTCAGAAGATAACTGGCCCAAAGAGAAATTCTAAAACTTCTAGAAAGAAGAGCCATCCAGGAGGTCCCAAAAGGACAAAGAGTGTTCAGAACTTATTCTCGCTTCATTTTGTTGCCAAAAAACACTGGAGACCTGCGTCCAATTTTGGAACTCAGCAAGTTGAATCTGTTTGTCAAGAAGTCGAAGTTCCAGATGGTCACTGTTCAGTTCATCCTTTTGCTTTTGTGCAAGGACAAGTGGATGCACTTTGTAAACCTCCAGGATGCCTACTATCACAGCAAAATAGACAGCTCCTCCAGGCAGGCATCAGCTTCTCTCTGAGAGCCAGTCATTTTCAATTCAGAAACCTGCATTTTGGACTCACCACAGGCCCCTGGGTGTTTACCAAATGCTCCCAGCTCCCACAAGGCATCAACTGACATTAGCGATGCAGCACTTTTTGGAGACCTTCAACAAGTTAGGCATTACAGTCAATGTGGCCAAGTCAAAACTGACTCCTGTGCAAAGTCTGGAATTTATAGGAGTCCAGCTCAACACAGTGACAGAAATTGCAGCTTTGCTTCCTCAGAGAGTGGATTTGCTCTGGCAGCAGGTCAAGGTGATTCTAGCAGTCCCATTGCTGCAGGTGCATCTCATTCTCAAGGTTCTGGGGTCCATGTCAGCAGCTATCCTCATTGTACCGCTGGCAAGATATTACATGTGAGTACTCCAGTGGATGCTAGGAGTCCAGTGGTCCATTCTCTATAATTCTGTGTCCATGCTGATGTGACTGACACTCATTTGCAGGTGACATCTTCAATGGTGGTTTCTCTCAGAGGCTCTTTTCTGATGCAGACCTTTTTATCCCCCCCTCCCATGGCCACAGTAGCCATGGACGTTTCCCTGCTAGGGTGTGGGGGGGACATTTTCAGAGCAGAATGGTCCAAGGCACATGGTCCCCTACAGAGACCAAGTTGCACATAAACTTTCCATAAACGAGAGCAGTCCTCCTGACATTACAAGCCTTTCAGGATTGCCTTCCTGTGGGGATGATTGCAATTCATACAGACAAATTGTCAGTGGTCTGGTACATCAACAAGCAAGGGGAGCACATTATTTTATCCACTGTGCAGAGAGGCCATTACAGTGTGGGAATGGGTGATTACTTAAAATTGCTTTCTTCTTGCAGCACACATAACCGGGGAGTCAAACATGTTGGTAGAGAGACTCAGCAGGTCCATCTTGAGGCCGCACAAATGATCCCTCAACCCATAAGTGGCATCACATATATTCAGCCAATGGGGCCAACCTTGCTATGATCTCTTTGCATCCCCAATAAGCAGCAAATGCAGCAGGTGCTTTGCCCTCATCCCTCCAGAGGGGGAGCCCCCGGGGGACGCTGTAGTCCACGAATGGCCTCCAGGTCTCCTTTATGTGTATCCACCAATTCTGCAGATCCACAAGGTACTACAGAAAGCCCATAGACTGAGGTGTCCCATGATTCCTCATTGCACCTTTCTGGCTTTGTCAGGTGTGGCTTCCCTTCCTACGGTCTCATCTGAAGTATCCTGCATGGATACTAGATCCCACACCAGATCTCATCTCTCATCCCTCGAAGCTGAAAACACCGAACCTCTGATCCCTTTGTCTAACTGCATGGTTTCTCCACTTCCTGTCATACTAATAGAGTCCAGGCTGGCTTCTCCTGTTAAGAAAATAATTATTGCCTATCAGAAACCATCATCTCAAAAACTCTACAACAGTAAGTGGAAATGTTTTTTTTTTATGGGCTGCTGAAACAAATATTGATCCATTCTCTGCTCCAGTTTTGGAATTTTTTCTGTTTTTATTATCTCTTTATCAAGATGGTGCCAGTTTCTCTACCATACAGCTGCAGTTGGCTGCCCTTTCCAATTTTCATGTTAGTAGGTAGAATGCCTTTTCGTCAAAACAATGCAAGGCCTTTTTGAAAGGTGTTTTTCTCCTCAGGTCCCCTGTCAAAGATCCTTCTCCCCCTTGGGATTTGACTATGATATTGCAGTCTCTCACTCAAAGCTCATTTGAGCTGGCTCATCCCTGTGATATTAAGTTCTTGTCTTGGAAGACTACCTTTCTTGTGACCATAACTTTGGCTAAGAGAGTTTCAGAATTACAGGCTTTGTCGTCCAAGCCACCATATATATTTTTTTACAAAGACAGGGTGGCCTTGAGAACTAATCCTTCCTTCATGCCCAAGGTAGCCACTGAAACTAATATCAACCAGTCTATTCAGTTACCTGTCTTTTTTTCTAAATCATTCCAAAAAAGGCGAATACCTCCTCCATACACTGGATGTACATAGACAGTTAAGATTTTACTTGCATAGGACTAAAGCTTTCAGGAAATCTGGTCAGTTGTTTGTAGCCTTCTCTATGAGCAAATGTGGTCACAGTGTCTAAGGTAACAATTTCCAAATGGATTTCAAACTGTATTTCCACCATTTATTCTCTCAGGGGCTTAGACTTAACTTGTCCGCCTAGGCCTGACTCTCTCACGTCGGTTGCTACCTCATCAGTGTAAAATTTAAGTACTTCACTAATCAGGGTAGTCTGCACTATTACTCAATGAAAACAATGAGCCGGTTTATCTGATACGAAGTTTTTTACTCTGCATATGAAGTAGACATCTAGTATAACAATGAAAGATATACACAAATAACAAAGCCGTACTTCAGCTTACAGCATCAGATGTGAAAGAATCAAAGTCTCCCATATAAAAGAAGTCCCAATCTTTATAGTGTCTTTTCTGCCTGCCTCAGCAGTTTAGAGAATAATAAGTCTTTCCTTTGAAGCTGGTTTGCTAACAGTTTGTTTTCCATATCGCAAACATTATGTTCCTGAAAAATAACTCCTCGGCCTTGCTCTTATCTTGCACGTTCTGTTGACGAAACGCAGCTGCATACAAGAGTTCATCTTGACCTGCTTATAGATAGAGAATTTCACAAACTGCATACTTTATAAAAGATAAAATATTTTACTTTCGACATCTAATAACAATGAATGCCAAGCTATATGCTTTTGCCAAGAGCTTAAACTAAGTGCACTCTGTACTTCACTGAAAAGCAGAATATTTATTTTTAATTTTCAGAAAAATACACTGAAAACAGAATATTTCAACTCTCAAAATTCCCTCTTTTCAATTAAAAGGTGGAACATGACTGTTCATTTTCGACTTCAGTTGCACACATTGGAACCTTTTCCAATTTATCCAGGTTAACCATCATGATCTGTTGGATTCTGTAAGTTTTTTTGCAGATGGCAGCTTAGATAGCAATTCCAGACAGTTAATATGACTATTAATGTGTAACACTACTAATACAGGACATATCAACCAATTTAAATTTTTTTTTCCTGATTTTGACCAAACCAGTAAGGGTATTCCACCAATTGTGAGCAGTGTCTTTTTTGGTCTTTTTAGCTAAACTAAGTAATTTATCTTTTGCAATGATTCTTAATGCCTCATAATACAGAACATGTTTATTTCTTTTTCCTAAGTACTCTGTGAGAATCTCAGTATTATTCATTATGTTTTAAAATTATCCATATATAAAGATATATTGGGAAGCTGTATTAAGTCATAATTCCAACTTGTGGAAGCATTTACTTCCATAGTTTCAATAAACACATAGCCCAATCTGATTATTCCATTTAAGGAAATTTTTCCATTTAAGGAAATCAGCATGTGATAAACATCCTACAAAAGGTAATTTTAGATTATGACCTACATCTTGATCTGTAACCAGACAAACATGCTGAGGGGCCACTTCTATAAACATTTGAAAAGAAGATGGCATAATGGTCCACTTATGTAAGTTAACAGAATGCTGCAGTAAGCATGGTTCATAGACAGGTGAATGTTGTCCACAAATTAATCCATTTTGAGTCTGTGTACAATACTCAATTTTATGTGTTTTTCCTCTCGTATCTATACGATTGCCTTCAAATTGTGGCAACCAATACTCATACCCTTCTGGTATGAGAAATATCATAGGTAATAACATAAATTGCCTCATAACACTGGTATCAGTAACATTATAATGTGAAAACTGTCCTGTGCAGTGTTGCGGAGTACAATGTTACTTCAGTATATAGTTTAATCCAATCTGTATCAGGTACCCATATATGAAACAATTGTCACCAAACATTTTCATTCTGTAACATCAGTTCAATTTGTACATTATTTTTTTTTTTAGTTTCTACATAGAAAGATTGCATAGTGCATTTTGTCCAATTTACAAACGCTGTCATGTTACCATCAAATTTCAACTGATGTAGCTGCATAGCATCCAAGATGCTTGTAAATGTACAATCTGAGAGATATCTTCCCCCACTACTTTTAAGCAATTAGTTAGAATTTTAATATCAGCTGTATTACTAACTCCAGTGCCTGTGCCTAGGCCTCTTAGCAGAGTATTATACTAAGCTCTTTTATTTTGAATAATATGTTTTGGACTTTCTCCTACAAGAGTGCATTTTTTTAACTCTTTCTGCAGTCCAAACTTAGTTTGGATTTGCAGCAAATCATGCTGCAAATTCTGAGCTGAAAATGTCTGTAGGGCATGTACTGCAGTGGCTTTATCTGATACACCAGAAATGTGTTTTGTAGGATACAATTGCATTCCTTTCTTGGCTGCTTTTTTGCCATTTGATCAGCATAGTTGTTTAACTGAAAAATCTCATTTGTAGCTTTTTGAGATGCTGTAGTAACCCACAAGGGACTGACTACGAACTAAATTTTAAATAGCCTGTAACACAGAAGCATGCTTGAGTGGTTTGCCCATATTATCACAAACCCTCTCCTTGCCCATGTAGACATATGCAGCCGCAGAGAATTAACTACGTATGCACTGTCGGAAAAAAATTTCCTTCATATTTCATGCAGTTAGATAAGTAATAATTATTTCCTGCCTTTATTGTAACTTGCTTGACACTAAGTAATGTCAACCATTTTGCAAACACTGCTTGACTGACATCATCAATCAGTTTATTTAACTGAGTCGCATTTACCAAAGCCTGTATGGCATAATGTGGTGTCTGTGTTGTAATGTCTTTGGAAAATGCTAATTATTTAGTTTGTTTTAAACTTAAAAGTTGCTGAATGCATGGGTGATATCCCCTCACAACATGTCATCCTTTTACTGAAGTATGCAAAGTCTTTTTCATTTTAGCATCAGAGCCGTGAGGCCACTCCTGTAAAAGCACAACAGAGAGTGTGTTGGGTCCATCTGCTACCTGTAACACAAAGGGACATGTTAAACTTGGAGCTACTAGCTCTGTAGCCTTGGCCAATGCTGCCTTTAAATCACAAAAAGCTGTATTTTCCTGTGGTCCTCACTCTAGAAAGGGTAATTCTTTTTGGCTAGAAAGCATGTCATGACATGAATTGTACCTTTTTACTTTTAACCTTAAACCCTTCCTCCTGCAGTGTTTGAAGGACCTGTATCACTTTAGCTAAATGTTGTTCTTTTATTTCAGACACAGTTATTGTAAAATTGAAACCATGCCCTTCCCCCTGTAGTAAACATTTTATTGCAGTATTGTTTATTTGCTTTATGCTGTGAGAATTGAATGTATGTTTGCCCTTTGGCTGTTACCTAGACTGTGACACTTTGGTTTTACACATTTGCTTTTTGATTTGATTATACCATAGCCCATGTACTGACTGTACTCTGTGTAATATTTACTTGCAAACAGATTATTGTATGCACAAGTATGACATCTTATTACAATTCTACAAGTTAGAAAAACGTAAGCCATTTGGCTTGGCAACCAGTTTTGTTTTCTTGACCTTATAAATTTCAGTACCAGTAACATTTTATGTTATGCAGCGTTCCTTGTAACTACTCATTCCAGCCTGGAATGATTTACATACTTTTTCTTCTTTTTTTCTGCGCATTCCAGACACTTAACCCATAACTCCTTCAGCACTTACTCGTACCTTCAGTCATTCGTTAATATATTTGCACCTTGATACTAGAATGCAGTTGTAATTAACATTAACTTGCTTAACTATGCATAACACTGCTTTTGAATACTGTTTTTGCTGGAGTCTTTGCTATATTTTATGCTATCATACAATTACAAAATATTATAAGAAACAAAAGAGATATTAACTTAACTAACATGCTTAAAACAGATATATTAACATGATTTATAGTTGCTGTTGTCTGCCTTTTGCTGCACTTTAAGTGAAAAGAAAATACATGCATGTCAGTCTTGTGACGTCCTGTCTTTACTGCGTTTGTTATTACTATTTAAGTGCCTTGCTGTAACTGAATGAAAGTTGGTGCTGTGTACCCCATAACCAGATTATATGTGTCAGTATTCTGTTCTGCTGATTTTAAAGGTCTTATGCACTTTTGAAAAGGTGTTTGCATATGTTGTCTGAACTTTGTGAACTCACTCTGACTGTGTCTCAGAAGTTTATTAAATCTTTTTGTGAGTTCACCATGAACCTCGTTTCTGTTTTTATTTGTTTTGTAATGTGCAGTGGTTTTATGCCACTTTGCTGTATATAAGCCATGAAATGCTGAGGAATAAAACTCCAGAAGCAATGCTCAAGTGTATCATTGCATACAGTGCCTACAGATTTAAGAACCAAAGCTTTAACTGTAATCATGTTATTAAAAATATCCTTCTGTTTATCTCAGTTCGGGACAGTTTTTAACATTAGCTAAATGCACTGCTCTAGCAGCCTCAGATTCCTGTGTCTCTAATTGAGCTCATAATGTGTTAAGTCTCCTCCCTTGCAACAATTACGTCATGCTGTGTGCGTCAGCCAGTTGCTTGTCATATGTTTTTTGCAAATGAACAATTAACCCTTCTATTATACAAATTGCTGTACTGCCTTGTTTAATAACAGTTTGTGTAAAGTTCTTAATTTCAGTCTGTGAGACTTTCAAAAACTGAAAAAATTATTTTGTACATTTAGCAGTGTCAGCATGTAATTTACCAGACCCACTGCATTTATCACAGTAAATCTGAAAGTGACCCATGAGGTCAAGATAAACTCCTGGAAATCAGACTGTAAAGTACAATCTTTGACATTTACACCACCCTCTAATCTTTAAAAACAGGAACCATTGTCTGTGCTTCAAGCATTACTTTATCCTGGTTGTGTTCCAGGTTTTGTACAATACGTTTATGACAAGGCATGCAAAAATCAGCATTTAAATAACATATTTCTGTACATTCTGTGACACTTCTGTCTTATGCAGTAAGGACTTACACATGCTGACATGCTGATTATGCTATGTATTTAAATAATTCCACATCTACATATGATTTAGATACGTCAACAGTAAAATACTTAGTGCACTTCTTGGCATTTTCATGAATTGCATTTATTGTTAAAAGAAAAAACAGAAGAAAATATTTACCACAAATGTTCAGGACAAGGTGGCCAGTCTTGACACGAAGATCAGTTGTGGGAGAATTTTCTGCTGTCAGTCACAAGATGCTGGTGAAGTCAGTTCTGACAGTAGGACCCACTCTTCGTATTTCACCAACTGTCTGAAGAAAAAATACTGTACTGCCCTGTATGGTGCTGCAGTGTCTGTCCTCCAGTCAATGGACAAAGTTTTAGGAAAGAAGAGTTGACTCTAAAGAAGAACTGCGCAGGAATATCGCACTGTGAGAGGCACCTCTACAGGTCAACCCCCCCCCCCCCCAGTTGTTTTGACTGGTCTGGTCTCGCCACTGTAAAATTTAAAATACTACTCTTATTAGGTCTGCACCATTACTCAATGAAAACAATAAGTCAGTTCATCTGATATGACATTCTTTACTGCATACGAAGTAGACATCTAGTATAACAATGAAAGATATACACGAATAATAAAGCTGTACTTCAGCTTACAGCATCAGATGTGTAAGAATCAAAGTCTCCCATATAATAGAAGTCCCAATCTTTATAGTGTCTTTTCTGCCTGCCTTAGCAGTTTAGAGAATAGTAGTCTTTCCTTTGAAGCTGGTTTGCTAACATTTTTTCCATATCTCAAAACATTCTGTTCCTGAAGAATAACTCCTCGGCCTTGCTCTTATCTTGCACGTTCTGTTCATGAAACACAGCTGCATACAAGAGTTCATCTTGATCTGCTTATAGATAGAGAATTTCACAAACTGCATAGTTTATAAAATATTTTACTTTTGACATCTAATGACAATGAATGCCAAGCTATATGCTTTTGCCAAGAGTTTAAACTAAGTGCACCCTGTACTACACTGAAAAGCAGAATAATTTATTATAAAATTTTCAGAAAAATCCACTGAAAACAGAATATTTCAACTCTCACAGTCAGCCTTCTTTGTGAGGGGATCTATAGATGACATTTGTACTGCGGCTACTTGGTTCACTCCTCACACCTTAGTTTCTCATTACAAATTGGAAATTGTCTTCAGAAACGGAGCATCTTTTGGTTCCATGATGCTCAGGAACATCCTTCCATTGGGCCACCCAGGATACAGTTGTCACTGGGGATTTTGACCCAGTCGCAAATAATAATGAAATGGATAACATCAGGTCAGCAGTTATGTACTTACCATATCTTGGTATCTGTGTTATCCTGTTTCATTGTTCCTCACTTCCCGCCCACCTTCCCCCATCTGTGCTTTGCGGGGGATCTGAGGAAGCTGGAGTCATTTGGCTTCTGGGCTATGTTTCCTTTGCTTAAAGTTTCAGTTGTATATTCTCCACGATAACTACAGCAAACTCGATCTGAGGGTTAGAGTGCAGAAGGGGATTATTGTAGAGGGAGGAGCTTGAGCCTTGAATGTTTGTATTGTGTAGTGTCAGATTGGATCTGAAGTCTGATCCAAGACCCAGTTGTGAGGAATAATGAAAAAGGATAATATAGATGCCAAGTTATGGTAAGTACATAACTGCTGTTGTTGACCATGGCTTCCCACTTTGACAAATATTGTATCCCCCTAGAATGACACCAAAGTTAAACTTGTTACTAAAGTTGGTCTTCTTCTGTTCGTATTGTGGCATCATCCTTGATGAAGGTAGAATGCTGATCATTACTAGGCATGTACTGTTGGCAAGACCCCTATTCAAATTATAGCTAGCTACAGGCCCCCAAATTTGACTCATGATGCCCACTCCACCTATTTGGACCTCTTCAAATCTAGTCACCGTCTCCCCTGACCCCCTCTAGCTAGGGTCAAACAAAAAAATTCTCCAAAGCTGATTACAACCTCCTGAGGGATAGTGTAAACAGCTTCATAGCCCCCTCCCCCACTGAAGGAACTGACATCATTGTCCAAATCTACACCAGAGTATTATATGAGCATTTATATAGATGCATGGAATCAGGAATACCTGGCAGGACAAAATCATCCTCCACAAGGAAGAGTAAATCTGTCTGGTGGACATCTGCAATAAGTAAACTATATAACAAAAGGAAAAAAATTGCTGTCCAGGACCAAGAAGGAACAGGTGCCCAATTGGAAGCAATCTCTTCTTAGCCTGCATAAGCAAGTACGAGTACTAGTGAAATCCTCTAAAGCCAACCTCAAGTCCAAACTGGCCACATCTGCTAATCATAAGGCCTTCTTCACATATGTCCGCAGTCTCAAAGGAAGCACCCAAATCTGTTTAGAACTGGTGGTCAAGGACACCACATACACAAATGCTGTAGATGTAGAAAATCTACTGGCTGACAGATTCAGTGAAAACTTCTCCCCTCTGTCCCCCATCAGTAAATCAAGACATCCTCAGTACCTGCCCCCCACCCCTCATCTCTATGGAACAGGTCATCACTGCCCTCTCAAAGGCAAAAAATACAGCCTCCATGGGACCCGATAACATCCCAGGCTGCATCCTACATGAACTCAGACAAGAACTTGCAACACCATTAGGCACTCTATTCAGTCAAAGCCTGAGTACCGGCTTTGTCCCAGCTGAGTGGAGGACAGCCACTGTCATCCCTTTACACAAAGGTGGAGCATCCACCGATCCAGGAAGTTATAGACCCATCAGCTTAACTAGCCTGATCTGCAAAGCCATGGAACGGATTAACATGGACCTCATTAACAGGGACATTGGCAACCTCCAAACACTCGACCCCACACAGTTTGGCTTGTTAAGGGGAGGTTATGTCTGTTAAATATGTTTGAATTGTTTGAGACAGTCAGCAAAGCCATGGATGAGGGGAAGACTATGCACACCACCTACCTTGATCTGGCCAAAGCCTTCAACACTATTCCCCACTTGGGCATAGTAGATAAACTCTCTCATCTCGGCATCAATCCATATGTTACCAGATGGGTAGCAAACTGACTCACTGATAGAACCCACCCAATCAAAATAGGGGAATCCACTTCAAGCAATAGACCCGTACCGAGTGGCATACCCCAGGGATCAGTCTTGGGGCCTCTGTTATTTGGGATATACTTCTCTGAGGTGCAGGCCAAAACCAGTGGGCTATGGCTGACCAAGTTTGCAGATGACTGCAAGCTGTGTGCAGTCATCAATTCAAAAAATAAAAGAAAACACTGCAACAAACTGTGTTTGATATGGGTACAGTTAAAACAAAAGAAACTAACAGCAGAAATGTTCACGTTCACAATTTAATCATAAAACCATACAGATAACAAAGCTTTCGGGTTTCCCCTTCATCAATGTACTGATGAAGGGGAAACCTTATCTGTATGGTTTTATGATTAAATTGTGAACATGAACGTTTCTGCTATTCGTTTCTTTTGTTTTAACAGCAGTCATCAATTCCCCAGGTGATGTGGACATCCTCCAAGAGGGAATCACCCAAACAAATGACTGGTGCCAGAAACATGGCCTCAAGCTGAATGCCAAAAAATGCATCCTCATCCCTTTTGGGGAGAGTGATGTCCCCACATATTATCACATTAATAACAACATTCTAAGTACATAATCAGTAGTGAGGGATTTGGGCACCCAGGTTGATAGCAACCTGACTTTTGACCACCATGTTGCTTCCATTGTATGGAAAGTTTTCTACATGGCCCACCTCATAAGTAAGAGTATCTCATCCAGGGTCAAAGAGTTCATAACATCCCTGTAGTCTTCCCTTATAAGGCCAATTACTGAGTACCACGTCCCCTTTGTCATGTACCTCGCAAAGCACATGCAGCAGCTGGAGAGACCACAGAGGTTCCTCACCAGGAGAATCCAGGGCCTCAAACATCTACCCTACACACATAGGCTAAAAGCCCTGGCCCTCTACTCAGTTTCATGTAGACTCCTCAGAGGTGACCTTTGTCTGGCATACAGAGCAATCACAGACCCCGCCTTGATGGGACTGCTGCATATCTGCAAGTCAAGCTCCACTTGAGCGACCCGTATGCGCGACCTCATCCTGGTCTTTGATATCAGTAGGACTTGTTGGCAGGACAAATTTGTGCCCCAGAGACTTCCCCATCTGTGGAATAGACTCCCTCTCCACATCAAGCAGAGTACCTCATTATCCCTTTTTAAGCGCAACCTGGATAACTGGATGGGAAACAGGAAAATACACCCCCCAGGATTCCACCTGTGTCCCTGCTGGACAGAGGCTTTGGGTGCTGACTTGTCTAAACATAGGCTAAACTCTTGGCTAGGCTTATAAAGGCCTCAGGGCCAATAGCCTAGTAACCTCATATGATCATACCAGTCTGTGACACATATTCTGACAGCTCCATGATGTCTGTCTTCATGTAGTCTAGGGAGAGATGTCTCATGTTGTTTACACTTAAATGGACTGTGACTGAATTGTGCTAGTACTTAGGGTGCAGTGAATTGAATGCATGCCTAGCTTGGTGGATCCTGACCCCTTATGGGGAACTGGCACCTTGGTGAGTGGGGCATCAGCATGATTTCCAATGGAGTCCCCTATGAATGGAGTCCTGGGTAGTGTGGTATATTGGCTTGCCTTATGGGCTTGGTAGTTGAGGCTCCACTGGGTGTGAATACATGTGCAGTGTTAAATGACGTATGTGTAGTTGTTCAATCTCGCTGTTCATTCTTCACTGATGGGTTTGGAGCCGATCCTCGGCTCCGACACGGCCAACTAGCAAGCTCAAAGTTCTCCAGTAGCTCGAGACCCAACCCCTTATCCCACAATGCACTGCTGAAATTACCTCAGATCTGGTTTGCCTCTGCATGGATCTCTTGGTTTCCAGCGTTGCTCGAGACTATTATTGGGAGATTTAAACTTTCATCAAGTTTTATATTTCAATTTTTATATCTTTTTTATTACTATATATAATACTATCTAGTTGACAGTTGTTTTCTGTGTTCTCCTCTTTCCCCAGTAAAATATTTTGATTGCCTTCGGCCCTTTAGCCTTGGGCCCTTTCTTATAGTTGTTAGGTAGTGTTCCCTTTTTGGGATTCTTGTTATTGGATTGCCTTAATCCTATTTATCTTGATATAGTTAAATAGTTGGTTACTAGTTGCCTTTTTGGGCTGCGTATATTGTGTGAGTTAGATTTCCTCTTTAAACTTTAAATAGCTCATAGTTAAATAGTGTGTTTCCTTTATATTGGATTTTGTGAAATGTCTGAAGAGAAGGAAAAACATCCAAAGTCTGTTTTTAAAAAATGACCAGACTGCGGACAGAAGATGTCCATCATGGATGCCCATGTGCAGTGTGTTTACTGTTTGGGTGAGGTGCACCTGCAAGAGTCATGCAGTATCTGTCACTCCTTTTCCACTAGAGTGCTTGCAGAAAGGAAGAGGAAGTTAATTGATAGGGGTATTATCAAACACCCTTTTTCAGAGGCATTGTCTGACCAGGATGGGGCCAGCAAATCGTCCAAATCTTCCCCTGAATCCAGGACTAAGAAAGGAAAAAAGTCAGTGTGGTGACTTCAGCTCCACTGCCTTAGAAGCTGACAGTCTGTTCTTTTCAGAATCGGGACATTGCTTTGGAACCGGTTGCCGAAAAACCTCCATCGATACTGCTCCAGTCGGTTCCATCTGTTCACTCTTCTGTCAGCCTGTCCTATCTGGACATGGACCGGCTGGTTCAGAAACTCTTAAAGGCACCAGGCCTAGCTAAACTGCTGTCGGCTCAGACCCAACCGTCGGAGCCGAAGACCATTACTCCTGAATTGTCTGCTCCTCCTCCAAGCCATTCCGGATCTTCGGAGCCGGAGGAGGCCGACCTGATGATTGTGGATCCCTTGGAGCCGACACCTGCTTGGACGTTCTTGGTGCCGACCGGGGACTCTAGGAGCCGACGCTCTCCAGTTGGGTCCGGGGATGATAGACGCACCGACTTGTCGGTGCCGACTCTTCCTCTCGGGGCCTCGGCTCGGGTGAGCTCTGCTCCTGTCTCGGGCTCAGAGCCCATGACTTCGGTGTGGGAGGGGATCACAGCTCCTTTGGATCCGTCGACTCCTCCTCACCGGCGCCGAGGTGCATTCAAAGCCATGAGATGAGTGTTGTCTCCTAAGACTTCCTCATCTCAAGGTCTGGCTTCTTCTTCCCCTAAAGTGCCTGTGTCAGTTTCTGTTTCCTCCGGTCGTCCCAAGCGTAGAGACCCAGAGTTTCAGGTAGCCCCAAAGGGTGCTCCCTGCTCTTCTGAGACGTGTCCAGAAGTTCCCCCTGAAGATGTCCCCAGGAAGAGATTATGCAAGAGGAGGCATTTGGACTCCTCACAGGAGTCTCTCACATCAGACACCAACTTGGATGAATCAGAAGGGTCCCCTGGATCCCCCTCTGAGGACATCTCCTTTGCAGAGATTCTTGAAATTCTTAAGCAGAGTGGTGATTGGCAGTCCAAGAGCCCTACTGAGGATGAGTCGGTTCTCCTAAAGGCATTCGGGTCTCAACCTTCCACCTCTTGGTTATCTCCGTCCTACGATGAGCGTATGGACCTGGTCTCTTGTAGGGCATGGAGTTGCCAGAATCTATGGAACCTGTTCCTAGGAGGCCTAATAAGTTTATTTCTGCCCCGTGGATAAGTCCTTTTTGACCAAGGGAGTCCTTGTTGATGCCATGGTGGTGGTGGCAGCCACCAAAAAGGAAATGTCTGAGACTTCCTCCTCTGTCCATCTTCCTAACAGAGAATCTAGGATCATGGATAGATATGGGAAATGCATGCTTAGTTAGCGACTTTCTCACTCAGATCATTGAACTACTTGACACATTTTACCAGACTGCAAAGAGATCTCCTTAAGGAGTTGGGAGATACTCTTCAGGGTGCTGTAGCTACGAGTGTATCCGACAAGATTGCCACTCAGCTCGCTACCCTCAATTCGATAGTCAACTCGTCCATGCATCTCGTATCTTACGCAGGTAGTGGTTTGAGTAGAGCTGCAGGTACAGGAATTGCTCTTCGTAGGAATGCCTGGATGCGACTCTATTCCTTCGCGGAAACCTTCAAGTCCACCTTTACGAATACCCCATTTGACAGCTCATCCTTGTTTGGGCCAAAGGTGAAGGAAAGTTTGACCAGGTGTGAGCAAGAGGGAAAAGACTCTGTCTGCTGTCGGAGTCTGTTTTTCCCCCCTCACTCGACCCTTTCCTAAAAGTCAGAGGGGAGGAAAGATTTGGTTCCGGAAAGCCCAAGGAGCCTCTCAAGACACACGTGGGGAGCCCCCCCTCCAGAGGCAGAGGAAGGGGTTAGAATGGAAGACGCCACCCTCGTGGTAGAGAGGGTCCACAACACCAAGGTGACAGAGATCACTTCTCATGTCAGTCCTACCAGTGCTCCTGAAGGGAGGCCCGGCTGTCCTACTCTAGATGCAGTCGGGGTCACTTGTCATTGTACCCAGAAGCCTGGCTAAATATAACAAACGACATTGGGTACAAAGTATTTCCAGAGGGTATTTCATACCGTTCTCCACCCAGCCCTTTCCCGTCAGAAAAATCCCGGACGTTCCACCCAGTCACATGGTGGGGCAAGCAGCAATAGAGGTACACTGATTGCTAGAAAAAGAGTCATCCAGTCAGTCCCGGCAGACCAAACAGGATTCGGAACTTACTCAAGATTCTTTTTGGTTCCAAAGAAAACAAGGGACTGGAGACCCATTTTGGATCTCAGCAGACTCAACCAATTTGTGAGAAAAGAGAAGTTCCGAATGGTCACGCTACAGTCCATACTCCCGTTTTTAGGGAAGGACAATTGGATGTGCTCGATTGATCTCAAGGATGCGTACTACCACATAAAGATGGCCAGGCCATCCAGAGATCACCTGCATTTCCAGCTGGGAGCCAGTCCTTATCAATTCCGGGCTCTGCCCTTTGGTCTTACTACAGCCCCCAGAGTGTTCACCAAGTGCATGGCAGTAGTCATGGCTCACCTGAGGCGTCTAGGATTCCAGGTGTTTCCGTATTTGGACGATTGGCTCCTTACCTCCACCACCAGGCATCAACTTCTTCAAGCGAGAGAGGCTACTCTGACACTGAGATCGGCTAGGCATTGCAGTCAACTTCGAAAAGTCTGCCTTGTTGCCATCGCAGCATATCGTTTTTATAGGGACAGAATTATACACGTCAAACACCACTCTTCATCTTCCACCAGAAAGGATGTGTATTCTTCACCAACACATCATGTCCTTGGTATCAAAGAACAGAGCACCAGCTGCAGAGGTATTGAAAGTACTAGGATTGATGGCAGCAGCAATCTTGGCAATCCCGTTAGCAAGGATGCATATGAGAATCCTTCAACGGCTTCTATTCATGCAATGGTCTTACCAAGAACTTCCAATGAGTGACATGATCCTGATAACGAATTCCTGCAAGAAGGATCTTCAGTGGTGGTTGACATCTCTTCATGTCACAATAGGACGTCCCTTCATGCTCCCCCCTCCAGTTGCCACTGTGACCACGGACACTTCCCTGATAGGGTGGGGAGGGGGCTTTTTCAGGGAAAGACTGCCCAAAGCACATGGACAGATCAAGAATCACATCTGCATATCAATGTCCTGGAGTTGAGAGCAGTACTTCTAGCGTTGTAATACTTTCAGGGCTCTCTTCCTCTAGGGACAATTGCAATACAGACAGACAACATATCAGTGGTCTGGTACCTGAGCAAGCAAGGCGGGACCAAGTCTTATCCCCCTTGCCGAGAAGCCCTCAGAGTATGGCAGTGGGCAGTGTCATCCCTGTGCTTTCTGTTAGCAACACACATCCCGGGCAAATCCAGCGTCATAGCAGGCAGACTGAGCAGGGCAATTTTATTTCCCCACGAATGGTCCCTCAAACAAGAGATTGTGGACAAGGGATTTTCTGCAAATGGGGCCAGCCTTCCTGCAACTTGTTCGCCAGTCATATCAACAACAAATGCAGAAGCTATTTTGCCCTGATTCCCATGCCAGGTCACTCCCCGAGGGATACTCTTGTCCACGATTGGCCCCCGAGTCTCCTCTGTGCATTTCCCCCAATTCCCCTGATACCCAGATTCTTACAGAAAGCAAAGTTGCAGGGACGGACGATCATCCTTCTAGCCTCTCATTGGCCTCGGCAGATTTGGTTTCCATTTCTTTATCATCACATTCTGGAAGACCCATGGATCCTGGACCCAGTTCCGGCCTTATTGACACATTCGTTTAGGGGATCTTCATCCATTATTGCAGACACTGAAGCTAACCGCTTGGCTGCTCCAATTCCCCGCATAGCCAGGCTTAATAACCTTTCCCATGACACTAGTCAAATTCTGTTGGTTTCCCATAAACCTTCCACTAGAAAATTGTATCGTAGTAAGTGGAAGAGATTTTCCATTTGGGCTTCTTCCCATAACATTAACCCTTACCAAGTGCCATTGTCTTCTATTTTACAATTCTTAACAGAAATTTTCAACAAAGGAGCAGTGGCTGCTACGGTGCAAGTACAATTAGCTGCTATATCTAATTTCTATCTAGGGATAGATGGATTGAATATTGTGGCTCACCAATTGTCTAAGGCTTTTCTAAAAGGTTCTTTTCACATGAGGCCTCCAGTGAAGTCACCTTACTCTCCCTGGAATTTGAATTTTATGTTACCTCACATCATTCTTCCTCCTTTTGAGCCTGCATAATCTTGTGAACTAAAATTTCTATCATGGAAAACTTATCTTCCTGGTAGCCATCACTTCAGTCCGCAGAGTGTCAGAGCTCCAAGCCCTGCCCATCAAGCCTCCTTATATGGTCTTCCATGCTGATAGAGTATCTCCTGGGGCAAATCCATCCTTTTTGCCTAAAGTATGTTCTGAGATTAACATCAGTCAAGTCACTGAGTTGCCCGTTTTCTTCCCTAATCACACCAACAAATTGGAATATATGTTGCACAAACTCTATGTTCACAGACAACTTAGATTTTTTTTTAGACAGAACAAAAGACATTAGGAAGTCAGATCAGCTTTTTGTGTCATTTTCTGAGGCCAGGAAAGGTAAACCAGTTGCCAAAACAACCCTGTCTAAGTGGCTGTTGGATTGTATCACTTACACATATTCTTGTCATAACATGTCCTTGTCTAGTAAGGTGAAGGCTCATTCAACCGGTGCAGATGTCCTTCAAGGATGCATCTGCAGTCATAACATATGGGTTGTCCTGCCTCAGGCAGCCCTTCGGTCGGCCGGATTCCAAAGTCTGGGTCTGGCCTCGGCTGATGTCTCACTTTCCCCGACGTCAGAGCGTCTGGGGTATAAAAGCATCAGCCGATGCCATCTTCCTCTGTTTTTCTTGCCCCAGATGCCAGGTGCCCTCTATGAAGGCTAAATTTGGAGAAAATGCCAAAAAAATTGCAGACATAATGCAAAAATATATACGTATATATATATATATATACAAACAAATACACCATAACAGATTCCCCCAGCTAGCTAATGAAGGGGTAAGCACCCTAGGAAAACCACAGAGGGGAAGGTGGGAGGGTAAACCTGACTGCAGATGCATACCTATCGGACATCTACATTTATGGTAGGTACAAAACTGTACTATGTCCTTCAAGGATGCATCTGCAGTCATAACATATGGGTAGAATACCATAGCCAATCTGGGGGTGGAGGTACTAAGAAAATGATGGTGTAGTTAAGAGACCCTGCAGGACTGCAGTAGCAAAACCTGCTCTGGATCTGGAGTATAAGGGTAAATTGTAATGCTTGGCAAAAGTATGCATGGAGCTCCATGTAGCAGCTTCTAAAATGTCCTTGGTAGCCACCCCTCTTAGGAAGGCTGTAGTGGTGGCTGTGGCTCTCGTGGAATGAGGCCTAATATTCACAGGAACAGTCTTCCCATGAAAGGAGTAGCAAAAGCGAATGCAATTTCCTATCCATTTTCAGATTGTCTGTTTGGAAATTGCTTTTCCTTGTGTCCCAGCAGCATATGCTACAAACAGTTGGTCAGTCTTTCTGTAACTTTTAGTTCTGTCTAAATAGTAGCATAATTGTCTGTGGATATCCAGAGTGTGTAGAAGTTTCTCCCCTTTATTTTGTGGATTTGGGAAGAATGTAGGCAAATTAATTGCTTGGTTCAAGGATACTCTAGATACCACCTTGGCATAAAGGTTGGGTTGGTTCTTAATGAAACTCTGTCCTGATGAAAAATAAGAAATGGCTGCACTGCCATCAAAGCTTGTAACTCAGATACTCTTCTTGCTGAAGTTATGGCCAGAAGGAATGCAGTTTTCTATCCATAGATATTTTCCTATTTAGGAGTGTATTCAACCCCCCACTACACCCACTCATATCTTTTTTTGAGAATTTGGTGGAAAAGGATTTTAGGAAAATATCTATGGATAGAAAGACTTTATTAACTGGCAACTTCTCTAATGAAGGGTTCAGCTTTATCAAACAGTTAAAGGATGAAAATGTGAGGATAATGAAGCCGGACAAAGGCGGAGGGGTAGTGCTGATGTTTGCTGCTGATTATGAGGCTTATATTCATAATATGCTTCAAAATGATGGGCAATATTCAACAGTCTCACGAAATGAAGTCAATATTGCTCTAGCGCAGATCAACTACCATTTGTACGATCTATTGCTGCAAAATTCCATCAATGAAAAGCTCTACAATTATCTACATGTAGAAAAACCAAGGATACCGGTTTTGTTTGGCATCCCTAAAATCCACAAGGGAACCAACCCGCCAGCATTCAGGCCAATAGTGGCAGGGGCAGGAGGAATCACAGAACCCATCGGCAAATTTATTGATTGTCTGACCAAGAGATTCACCCCCCTTCTCACGCATGTATGCAAGGACTCCTGGCATTTTCTGTGCGATTTTCCTACTACCAAGTTTTCTCCTGACCTGTTGTTGGTGACTATTGACATCAAGGATCTCTTTTCAAGTATTCCACATGATGAGGGTCTGGATTGGTTTGGCGAGTTTCTCACCAATGAAACTGACATGAACAACAGACTATGTAACTTGGTCACTGAATTCATGGAAATCATACTACGTAACAATTTCATCTTTTTTAATGGAGAACTCTTCAAGCAAAGTAAAGGAGTAGCAATGGGGGCATCTTGTGCCACCTTTTATGCCAACGTGGTGCTTCACGTATGGGAGCACAAGTTTGTGTTGGTCCCCCCTTGGGAACAGCATCTGCTCCTCTACAGACGTTACCTCGACGATATCTGCATTCTGTGGCAGGGGTCTGAGGATGAGCTTCTGAGTTTTTTTGTCCACATCAACGCAAGTACCATTTTTTTGCAGTTCACCCATTCTATCGATCCAGACCAATTGCATTATTTGGACGTCACCATATACAAAAACTACTTGGAGAACAGTTTTCAATCCAAACTGTATCGAAAACCCACTTTTTCCAACTCTGTCCTGCACTTTGAGAGTGCACATCCTTTTTTCCAGAAAAAAGGCATTGTCAAAGGACAACTCATCAGGGCAAGTAGGATTTGCAGTGGACATGACGACTACATGGCAGAAGTTAAGTTTTTGGAAGGTCTTTTCCTAGAAAGGGGCTATCCTTTGGACCTCTTTAAAAGCCTGGTCGAGGAGGTAAATTCCAAAAGAGGAACTGTCTACCCACCCCTTCTGGGTAAGGGAACGGGCACACCAGCTAGTTCCGTTCCCGTTATCACCAATGAATTTAAGAACAGTTTTATCTACACCTATTCTTTGCATTCAAGGGAAATGGAGGAATCTATAAGAAAATATTGGCCTGTACTCACCCTCTTTGAAGAGTTTAGGGGCTATTGCCTGACCAACCTTCATTTGTAAGGAGAAGGGGTACCAATCTTAAGGAAATGTTTGAAAAAAAGCAGAACATTACAAGGAAAATCAACCCAGTAAGAAAGGGTACGTTTAAATGCGGGGCATGTAGCCAATGCCATGCCATCTTGGAAGAAAAAAGCATCACCATTCCATCCAGAAGGTTTAAAATCTACCCAACAGGCCATTTTGCATGTGGTAGCAAGGGAGGTAGGAAAAACGGAAAGGGAATTCCTCAAGCAGATATATGAACATTTTTACGATATAAACAAAAAGAAGGAAACCAACACTTTTTATAAGCACTCCCTGACCTGTCCAAACATAAAACTGAGATTCATGGTACTGGAACAAGTTGAGCCTGATGCCAGGGGGGGTGGTTGGGAATCAACTTTAGAATACCGAGAACTCCTCTGGCAATTAAGGTTGGATGCTGGGAGACCCCCTGGGCTTAACGGTTTGATCAGTATCAAGCCACTATTGATGTGTTTGTTTTATTTTAAGCATGTGGAAAAGCACATAGTCTCTTTAAAATGTTAATTGGCAGTGCTTTCTAATTAATCTAGGATTTTCAAGGTATATAAGACACCTGATTTAACAGCATGGTGTCACTTGATAAAGCTCAGAATTCCTCTGAGCGAAAGCGCTTGTGTGTTATCATTCTGTGGTTCTGAATAAAGGAATTATTTGAATTCGTTTGGTGCCTACCTGGATTTAATGAATCTGCTTTGGTGAACTTACAACAAGCTGTTCCATTTCCTGGCTGTGTGTGCATTTACTTCCTGGTTAGGTAAAGGTGCTCTCCTTGGAGGATTGATGTTCTTGATCCCTCTGAGAAATTGTCTTAAGAGAGGATGCGAAAAGACAGGAGGATTTACATTGTATTCTGCTGAAATTGCTGAGGCATGTATTTTAATGGAAGAATAAGACAGGCCATTGTGGAACAATTCTGCTAAGTATTCCAGTATATGTGACATGTTCATCACTGTCACATCAAGGCCTTTTGTTGTGTTCCAACTGAGAAATCTTTTCCATTTTGCTGAGTATGCCTTCCTTGTGGAAGGGTGGTGAGCTTCCATAATAATGTCTGTTACCCTCTGGGATAAGCTGTCCTGGGAAGGAGTCATGGTATTCTCCAGGCAGTTAGCTGCAAGGTCTTTAGGTTGGGATGCAGGATCTTGTAATTGTTCTGAGTCAGAAGAAGAGGCCATAATGGGAGAGGCCATGGTTTCATCTGTGATAAGCTCTTCAACAGTGGGTACCAATGCTGCCTTGGCCAGTCTGGAGCTATCAGAATCACTTTTGGCTGTTCTGCCCTGATCTTCAGTAAAACCTTGGACATTAATGGGATTGGTGGGAAAGCATAGACTTTTCGGGCTTTCCAGCTGAATGAGAGAGAGTCCACCCTCCATGCTTGTGGATGGTATGTCCTTGTGCAAAAAATTTTCAGTTGATGGTTGTGGGGTGAGGCGAATAGATCTATCTCGGGCCTTCCCCATGTCTGTGTTATGAGTAAAAAGATGTCTGGGTGCAGCATCCATTCGTGTGCATCCATGGTAGTTCTGCTTAAGCTGTCTGCCAGAGTATTGTCTTTCCCTGGCAAGAACTGGGCCTGTAGTTGTATATTGAGTTTCAAACAAAGATCCCATAGATTCATAGCCAGTCTGCATAGAGGGTAGGAATGCGTGCCTCCTTGCTTGTTTATGTACCACATAACTGTGGTGTTGTCTGTCCTTATTAGCAGGTGGCCTTGTTGAAGGAAAGGTTTGAAAGCCTCGATTGCATGTATCACTGCCAGCATTTCCTTTTGGTTTATGTGCATTCGCAGCTGCCCTTGAGACCACAGCCCTTGGATACATTTGTCCTCCATGTGTGCCCCCCAACCTCGGTCTGAAGCGTCCATGGTGATGGTTTGGTTTGCTTTTGGTTTGAAGAAGGGCAACCCTCTGTTGGTCTGGCAGGCTAGAGCCCACCACAGGAATTCCTTCTGAAGACAAGGTATGATTGGAATCAGAGTTTCTAAGCTGTGACTGTGCTGAGTCCATACACTCCTTAGGTACCATTGCAATCTTCTCATATGTAGCCTGGCTTGTGGGATTAGTATTATGCAGGATGCCATGAAACCCAGGGCCTGCAGGATTTTCCTTGCAGTTAGCTGAGTTTGTCTTGTCAGATTCTTGAAGTAATCTGGAAGTTGTTTCTGTTTTTTTTTCTGTGAGAAAGGCCATTTGGGTGGTTGTATCCAGATCTGCACCCAAAAAGGTTATCCTTTGGGATGGCACAAGTCTTGATTTTTGGATGTTGACTGTGTATCCCAAGGCCTGTAGTAGCTGGATGGCATAGTCCAAGTCCTTTAACAATTTTGTCTTGCTGTCCGCTTGTATCAGGCAGTCGTCCAGATAGGGGTAGATTTGAATCCCCTGAAGTCTGCAGTGTGCAATTACTGATGCCAGGCATTTCGTGAACACTCTGGGTGCAGTAGATAAGCCAAAGGGCAATGCTGAGAATTGATAATGCTGTGATCCTGCAAGAAATCTGAGGTGTCTTCTGCAACTTTGTCGAATGGGGACATGCAGGTATGCCTCCTTGAGATCTAGAGTCACCAGCCAAGACTCCTTGCCCAGCATGGGAAGAAGCTGCTGTAGGGTCAGCATCTTGAATTTCAGCACAATGAGGTAAGTGTTTAGTGCGGACAGATCGAGAATAGGCCTCCATTGATTTTCTTTTCTTGGAACAAGGAATAGCCTTGAATAAAAACCTTGGCCTTGTTCTGAGTGAGGAACCTTCTCTATGGCTTTCATTTGTAGTAATTTGGTGATTTGCTTCAAAGCCTTGGCCCTCTGATTTGGTGGCAGGTCTGGCATTCCTTGTCTTTTTGGCAATGTGTGGAAATGGAACCTGTATCCTTTGTCTATTATTTGTAGCGTCCATGAGTCCCTTGAAATGTAATGCCAATTTTCTGAAAATAAAGAAAGCTTTCCGCCCAATGGTGCTTCTAATTGAGCCCTGGTCGGCGGAGTCAAAAATAAGTCATTGTGTTTGTCCTGGTGTAGCAGTTGTTGTTGCTGTACCTGCACCACCTCTCTGGTTGGGTGGCTGCCACTGACTGCCTCTGTAGTGGCCTCTAGCTTGCCCCCTGCTTCTGGTACGCCTGTTCCTATATGGTAATATAGGTTTTCCACATGCTTAAAAATTCCATTAAAACAAATGGAAAATATGGTTTCTAGGTGTCTGTGTCTATACAGGGCTGTAATAACTACTGCTGCACAATGGACAGCAGCATGCAAATGGTCTATATTTATACAGGTGAAGAAGGCAGGAGTGCACCATTGAATCGAGAGACATGGCGACAGTTAAAACGACACCCTGACCCCATGTAGAAAATTGGGGATTGATGATAACTTAAAACTGGCTTCTAATTCCTCTGGCCAATAAAACAATTACACTTGCAGCTTTGTGTTTCCCAAATCAGATAGACCAGGCCACCAAGTACTTCCACTAGTTGGACTACCCCAGTCCTCTTAATGCAGAATAACAAAGATGGCTTGAGAGTTAATGCTACAACAAAACAATTTAAATACCTAGGCAATGTAATTTCAGGTATTATGGATCTTTAAAAGTATTTAAAGTGTGAAATCAGGACATAAAGCAAAATTAAAGCAGGAGCACTATGAAACAGTTAAATGAAGTGCAAAATAATAAAATAATTCTTATCTGCAAAGGATGGAGCAGGATTAATTTGGGATTGTTTAAGAGTGTGGCAAGGGTGCCAAGCAAATGGGAGCCCTGAGGAAATGAGCAGGTAATAATTTGTAATAAAGCAGGTTTACTCAAGAGCAGTACTGGATGTTTATTGTGTTACCCTGTTGCAGTCATCACACTTGGGTTATCCTGCCATCAGGCGGTCCCGCAGTTGGCCAGAATTCCAAAGTCTTGGTCCGGCGTCAGTTGCTGTCGCTTCTTCCCATCCAACGCCATTTTCTTCAGCCTTTCTTGCCATGCGGTGCCCGAAGCAGAAGCAGTTCGCAAGTGCTGGTCGGCCGACACCTGAGATTTTCGAATCGAGTTTCAGTCCGAAGTCTTCAAAGCTAAGTACCCCATTGGGGAACCTTTTCTTGCCTAAGTCCGATGTCAGAAAAAGTTAACAATTGCATTTCTTGTGGGAAGCAAATACCTCATAAGGATTTTCATTCTTTTTGTATACCTTGCCTAAGCCCAGACCATGATGTCACTGGTTGTCGGTTTTGTGCTAGGTTCAGTAAGCGAACTATAAAGCGTCGCTTTGATTTTGCACGACACTACTTCGGTAGAAAATTTAATTACACTATGCCGTCAGAGCAACCGACTACCAGCGTGCATAAAAAACGCAAGGATAGGGACAGGCAGCCTAGATCCAAGCCAGACTCCGAGGCCTCAGCTGGCCCGGTCGCTGGTTCTCTGGTTTTCAGTGAGGCGCTTACGCAGCCCCTGGCTACCGCTGAATTGGATCCCCAGGCCGCATCGGATCTCCCAGCAGAGATTTCTAGGCTGATGCAGCCTTTTTCCTTGGGCCCAACCGACGACATCGCATTAGGGGAAGCCGGTGCTGCAGAAACCCTTGCGGTTTCTGAAGGTGTCTTCAGACCGACTACTCTCACCATAAAATCTTATGCTAAGCTTAAGACTCCTCTAAAACCAAAAAAGCCTACACTTCAGTCTCCATGTCAAGGCCCTATGCCTAAGAAACAGGTGCTTAAAATGGCTGAAGATTTGATTTCTTTGATCAGGGGTTCCCAACCCCCCCGACAAAAGGCCTAGACAAGAGGAGGATTATGCCTCCTCTGATCAGGTGTCTGTTTCCTTAGGCTCCACTGAGGAACAGGATTACTCCTTTCCCCCTTATGAAGATTCTGATGCTGAAGACTCAATTCCCTCACCTTCTTCCCCTGAAGACTACTCCTTTGGGGAAACCTTACACACCATGAGGGAACATTTCCACTGGGAAGGTCAGGACTACTCTGACTCAAAGAAAAGGCTCCGGGAGTTTCTTTTACTTCCCCAGCACAGACCTCTTACTATCCCCCCCTGTTTTGGACATAGTAGATGATGTTTTCTTAGAATCTAGTTTAAATCCAGATTCTCTGCCTCCTGCTCCAGCCAAACCAGATAGATACTATAGAGTGCCCGACTCTCACAAATTCCTTTACAAAAGCCCTGCTGCTGATCCAGAGACAATCTCCCAGGGTCCCAAAGGGGCTAAGGCTTCTATGGCTAAAAATCCTCTACCTTCGGAAAGGGACTCCAGAGCACTAGACAGGTGGGGGAAGAAGGTTTACACCTTTACTACTCTAGCTATGAGAGCACTAAATTGTCAATTTCACATGCTTAAATACCAGCAATTCCTTATGTCTCAAATAAAACAAAAGATGGGCACGCTCCCTCAACAGTCTGAACTCAAGGAAATGCAAGATCTGTTGCATGCAGCTGAACAGGTAAGCTTTACAATGTGGTTTTGATGCCTTCGAAGCTTCCTCCAGAGCAGCTGTTACTGGGTCTGTTATACGTAGGCATGCTTGGTTAAAGGAACAATCTCTGCCTGATCATGTTAAAGCAAAGTTACTGGATGCGCCCTTACAGCAGGATGTTTTATTTGGGGTTAAAGCAGAGGAGATTTTAAAGAAGATGGAGGATAAGGCAAAATCTATGCAGACGGTCAAAGATTTCTTACAGGTACAGCCCCCACGCTTCAGCAGAAATTGGCCAACAAAAAATTGGTCCTTTCCAGCTTCTGACAGGCCACAGAGGGGTAAATACAGGTGCCCAAGGGGCAGAGGACAAGCACAAATCCCTTACAAACCTCGCCAAAGGGGCATTACAACAGAGAAAGGAGGAGAAGACAGGTCCCAAACCACTAGAAGGCAAACACAATGACTTAAACATCAAACTGCCAAGCAAAACCCTCTTGGCAGCTCCCTTGGGAGGAAAATTAACACTTTTTGCAGACAACTGGCGCATCGTTACAAAGGACAAATGGGTCCTAGACATTATCTCACATGGTTACACATTCCATTTCCACACCTTGCCAAGGATAAAAGGAATGCCAAACCTGCCACAAAATCAATGGGCAGAGGCACAAAAACAAATTACAGCTCTCGTGGACATGAAAGCCATCCAACTGGTGCCTACACAGGAGCAAGGCCAAGGATTTTACTCAAGGCTCTTTCTACTCCCCAGAAAGGCCAATGCTTGGAGACCCATTCTGGACCTTTCAATTTTAAACACTTTCTTGCAAGTACCCAAATTCAAGATGCTAACACTACAGCAGCTTCTTCCCATGTTGGGCAAGAAAGCTTGGCTAGTAACGTTGGACCTCAAGGAGGCATACCTGCATGTCCCTATCAGACAAAATTGCAGAAGATACCTCTGTTTCATTGCAGGTTCAACCCATTACCAATTCTCTGCACTGCCCATTGGCTTATCTACTGTGCCCAGGGTCTTCACAAAATGCCTGGCACCAGTAATTGCATACTACAGGCAGAGGGGAATTCAAATATACCCATACCTGGACGACTGTCTCATACAAGCAGAAAGCAAGGACATTCTCTTGCAACACCTGGCTTTTGTAAGACATCTTCTAAGATGCCTAGGGTACACAGTAAATGAACAGAAATCAAAACTAGTGCCCTCACAAACTATGACATTCCTGGGTGCCAGCTTGAATACAACGGCCCAGATGGCTTATCTGACGCCAGACAAACAACTACAATTAACTCAATACTTCAGAACAATGGCAACAAAGACCCAACTCCCTGCAAGAAAAATTCTGCAGAACTTGGGCTTCATGACATCTTGCATACTACTAATACCATTTGCAAAACTGCATATGAGGAAATTACAATGGTACCTAAAAAGCGTATGGACTCAACACAGTCACAGCTTGGAAACAATGATAACTCTCATTCCCTGCCTTCAACAGCAGTTTCTATGGTGGTCTCAGGCTTGTCACCTCAACAAGGGTCAGCCTTTCACCCTACCCCCAGCCAGGCAAACTATGACAACAGATGCATCGGACTATGCCTGGGGGGCACACATGGCAGGACGGTGCGTTCAAGGCTTATGGACAGCAGATCAAAGGAATCTGCACATCAATCAAAAAGAAATGCTAGCTGTACAAAATGCTCTGACAGCCTTCAAGGACCTCTTGCTTCCAGGATAGCTTATCATAAGGACAGACAACAGCACAGTAATGCGGTACATAAACAAACAAGGGGGCACACACTCCTACCCTCTATGCAGGCAAGCAATGACCTTGTGGAACACAGCACTGGCTTACCAAGTTCAATTACAAGCTCAATTCCTGCCAGGAAAAAAGAACATATTTGTAGACGACCTAAGCAGAAACATCATGGATCCCCACAAATGGAAACTGGATCCACAAGTATTCGCAATGATAACTCAAAAGTGGGGGCTCCCAGACATAGACCTGTTTGCCAGCCCTCAAAACTATCAGCTAACAAAGTTTTGCACAAGGACTTTTCACCAACAAGCTTGGAAAGTGGACGCACTCTCATTCAATTGGAAAATGCTAACCATATATGCCTTTCCCCCACTACCCCTTCTCACAAAGGTGCTACTGAAAGTCAGGATGGAGAGCCCCCAAATGATACTCATTGCTCCAGACTGGCCATGCCAGCACTTGTACCCACTATTAAGGAATATGGCCCATGGCCCACCATGGATTCTACCACAAATTACCCACCTGCTCACACAGCAAGACAATCAGATTCTACACAGCCAGCTCAAAACCTTAAACTTGGCTGCATGTCAAATCACCTAGGCAACCAGCCAGCTCCTCTCTCACAAGCTGTTATGGAAGTTATTCTGGAGGCCAGGAGGCCCAGCACCAGGAAAGCCTACTCAGACAAATGGAAAAGGTTTTGCGCCTGGAACCAAGCTAAAGGCCAAAATACCCTTCAGCCTGACATACCTCAGATTCTGCAATATCTAACTGAGATGTTACACAAAGGGCTTTCTTTTTCATCTATTAAAATCCATGCCTCAGCTATTTCTGCTCACTACAACACGGATCCTCCCTTATTTTCACATCCACTCTTAAGGCAGTTTTTCAGAGGGGCCAAGAACATTAGGCCTCCCAGGAGAGCATCAACACCTACTTGGGACCTCAATTTTGTTCTGGAAAAACTCACGCTACCTCCTTTTGAACCAGCTTTCTCAGCTGACCTAAAGCTTATATCATGGAAGACCGCCCTGCTGCTAGCAATCACTTCAGCAAGAAGAGTTTCAGGGTTTCTGGCACTAATGGCAGTAGAGCCTTTCCTCATTTTTCATCAGGACAGGGTTTCTCTATGAACTAACCCCTCCTTTATGCTTAAGGTGGTATCCAGTGTGGCTCTAAATCAAACCATCCATTTACCCACCTTCTTTCCAAATCCACAGAACAAAGGAGAAAGACTCCTGCATTCCTTGGACATTCACAGACAGCTGCGTTACTACTTGGATAAAACTAAGGTTTTCAGAAAATCTGACCAGCTTCTTGTATCCTATGCTACAGCATCACAAGGAAAGGCTATCTCAAAACAAACCATTTCCAAATGGATAGGACATTGCATACATTTTTGCTACACCCACCATGGAAAACCAGTTCCTTCTACCATAAGGCCCCACTCTACCAGGGCAGCAGCTACATCTACAGCCTTCCTCAGGGGGGTACCAACCAAGGGTATTCTGGAAGCTGCAACTTGGAGTTTAGTACACACCTTCACCAAACATGATCACTTACCACTTTACTCTAAGACCAGGGCGGGCTTCGCCACTGCAGTTTTGCAAGGCCTTCTAGCCCCCTCTAACCCTGTTTGATTCCTCCGCCAATCCTTAGCTTTGGGATTCTACCCAAGTGTGATGACTGCAGCAGTGTAACACGATGAACTTAGTACAGTTTTGTACCTACCATAAATGTAGATGTTCGAGTGTATACCCTGCTGCAGTCCAGGTTGCCCTCCCTCCATCCCCTCTAAAACTAGCTGAACTTATCTCTATTCTATACAACCTCTGTGGTGTATTTGCTTGTGCCTAAGGGTTTTGTTTTACTTTTTTTCAAGATAGCTATATATATATATATATATATATATATATATATATATATATATATATATACACATATTTTTTTGCCTACCTATTAGGGGCACCTGACATCTGGGGCAAGAAAAACTGAAGAAAATGGCGTTGGATGCCTCTGATATACCCCTGCCGCTCTGACATTAGGGAAGAAGTGACAGCAACAGACTCGGACCAAGACTTTGGAATTCTGGCCGACTGTGGGACCGCCTGACGTCAGGATAACCCAAGTTTGATGACTGCAGCAGGGTATACACTCGAACATCTACATTTATGGTAGGTGCAAAACTGTACTTTTGCTGAGTTGGGCACTCAGTGGTATGGATCTGTGGAAAACAATGGATGAGAAAGGTACAGAATAGTTTATATAACAGACAATAGCAATGAAAGAAGATAGGGAGGGACTTTGGAAGTCAAACTACTATAAGAGGCGGAGGCCAGAGGCACAGCCTTTTGAAACCACAACAGGAAAAAAGTTAGAGGGTTAGGGAAAAATTCAAGCTACATGAAGCAAGCTAGCTAGAGAGGGATCTAATCAAATAAAGCCAATACTGGAGCTTCAGTCATAAGACTCTGAGCTACAAGTCAGTGACCCCAGGTAGGTTAGAATTACAGAAACTTTAGCTATAATGGTTCAGTTGGGGGGCAGACACACAGAAAAGGAGAACAGAAAGGCACTAGAATGCACCTTTAAGCAGGTAAATAAGTAGAATATAAAGACTCTGTCAGCAAAACTGGAATATAAACAGCTGTAAGAGCAATGAAGCGCCACTCATGGAGCAGACCATGCAATATTCTCATTACTGCAATTCTGCCACAGTCTAAGGCACCAGACTATGCAGAAGTTTACCAGTAACACTGTTTATGGAACAGGCAGTAATAAATGACTAAATGAGGCTACAGTCTGGCAGTAGTTCCCAGTTTTATAATTTATTTTATTTATTTATGTTTGTTTACCGTGGTAGTGCACTGATCAGTATTGACCAATTTCAGGCTCAGCCAGTTCTGGCACAACTGTGAACAAAACAACAAGACTAAAGTCCCAGATAGGGCTGACAAATCGCTAGCTTTTACAAGTAATTCTACCTATGGAGGTAGAAGTGCAGCATAATGTATAAACAGTGCCAATGTTGTGCAGTAAGTCAGTCTTTCCCCCAACTGCAAATGAAGCTAGAAGACCAAGGTCTCAGAACAAACTAAAAAATGCAAGCAGATAACTTTTTGTGGCTAAAAGCAGCCATGGTGGTGCAGTGGTTAGCGTTGTTGCCTCACAGCAAGAAGTTCTCTGGTTCGATCCTTGGCTGGGGTGCCTTCTGTGTGGAGTCTGCATGTCCTCCCTGTGGTCGTGTGGGTTTCCTCCCACATCCCAAAGACATGCTGTAGGTGGATTGGACACTCTAAATTGGCCCTAGGTGTATGAGAGTGTGTGTGTGTGTGTGTGTGTGTGTGTGTGTGTGTGTGTGTGTGTGTGTGTGTGTGTGCGCGCTTTCCGTGGAAGGTTGGCTGCTGGGCTGGCAACTCGACACCGTAAAAACTGTACTGCCAATCATGAGCGGACAGGTGATCCGCTGTGGTGACCTCTAACCGGGAAAAGCTAAAAGAAGAAGAAAGAAAGATGTAAAAAAGCAAAGTACAATAAATTATTACCACAGGTCATTGTTAGTATAACTTAAAATATTTAAGTGGAATTGAAATAATAGCTTTTTCCTTTCCTTCTCCATGAAAAGTTTTTTTTTTTTTTTCTCTCACAGTTCAGGACTTTCCACACCTCTTGTACTCTTGCATAAAGACCTGATATAGTTCAAGTTTTCTGCATGCATGATTATGTGCCAGGATTGTGGCTGAAAATGGTGTTCAGATCAGACACCCACCCAGTTATCAAATAACAAATACGTATATGTGAAACAAAACCACTTGTCCTCTTTCCTTTGTATAAACTGATAATGTACAAATGCTTTGCAAAAAAAAAAAAAAGCACGAGAGTACTAGAGGTAGATAAAGGTGAGTAAAAAACTTTTTTATGGCCTGTCTGTGATGTTGCTTTCTTCAAAGTGATGGATTTTTTTTTTCAATTTCCTCTGTATGTCTTCAGTAAAATGAAAAAGTTTAAATAACAGAAGAAAAGCATTGGGCAGGATTCACGAAGGCTTGCACGGAGTCTAAGAGAAGTGTAAGACTCCATGCAGCCCTCGTGATCCAGGAACAGCCCGAAATTCCATGTGAGAGACCAGAGACCAGTTAAAAAAACATCTCTTACACGGAGTGGGCGTGGATATGCTAATCACCTCACTTGCAGCCAAAAGGCATGCAAATGAGGTAGATTAGCGATCCAGGAAGCCCAAACCAGCCCGTGTAAGAGCCGTTTTAGCTGCAGAAATGTACTCAGTTGACAACTGAGTACATTTCTGCAAATAACACAATGGAGCCATGTCGGCTCCAAATAAAGGGTGCATATGTGTCAGGCAGCATGCCAATGGCCAAATATGTGGCCATTGGCAAGGTACCCCGATGCAAATATGAGAAATAAATAAATTTTTTTTCGGCGATCGCCGATGTTTAAACGCAGCGCAGCCCCGCACAAATGGGCCGCGCTATATAAAACATAAAAATGAAGGTTATAAACCCACAAATGTGGGTTTTATGCAATACATGTATTTACAATGCAGGGACCAGCAGACCAAAAACAACATGGCCACCGTTTAGTGGTTGCTAAGGGGGGAAGCTGAGTCTAAGACATGTAACTAAGCATCAGTAGGCAATCTGATGTAAATGAGTGTTAGGATACTGAATTCCACTGTCACATAGCAAATGAGCACATTCTGAGTAGTGTAAGAGATACATAAGGGGGAGGAATAGAGTAGGAGATAGGTGACATCACAGGGGAGAATGGCAGAAAGAAATGCAGTTCATTGGAGGTCAGTGTTACATGACAGATGTTAGACACATATCATGGAAAGAGGAGTGCCACAAGATAAGCATGGGAAAGTCAAGAAATGGAAGGTGCACACTGTTGCTTACACCAACGTTTCTTGCTGGGAATGCATGCGCACGTGTGTGCGCCATGAGGCACGAGTAGGGCAGTGTGCGCACGTGTAAGGCAGACTGAGCATGTGGGAGCCTGTTGGCAGACTTGTAAGACTGTTTGCACTGGTGTGCGCGCGTTTTAACCCGAATAAGAAGATTCTAAACCGTGTAAGCATGTGTGCGCGCGTGTAAGCCACTGTGAGCGTGTTTCTGCTGGTATACGCATTGCTCCCCCCTGAGGAAACAGAAAGGAAACAGGAAGCAACAGAATTAGTAGGAAGCTAGCAATGAATACTGCTGGAGCTAGCAGGTGAAAACAATTAGAAGCAGGCAATTACACAGGCAGAATAGTAGCCCAGCCAAGCACTTAAAACCTGCAAACAGCAGTGCAGGATGTTTCTCTCAAGAGACACTGCAAGACAGGAGTAAGCTATTAGAAGTGAAAACTGAAAAAGCTGAACTCAGAGCAGAAATGCTAGGGGCTGCCATAGCTGTCATAAGGAGACATAGGCTACTTGCTGAGGGTGGTGACAATGCAAATGGTGCCAGACAACCCACAGTGAGGAGACGGAGAAAAGTGTACAGACCCAGGGTCACCTACCACAGGTTACATGAGCTGGAGATAGTGGAGTGCTATAGAGTGGACAGAGACCTCCTGCAGCAAATTGTTGAGCTGTGCAGGCCACGCCTCACACACAGAACCAACAGAGGGGAACCCATCCCAGTGGAAACCAAGGTATGTGTTGGCCTAAGAATATTAACAACAGGTACCTTCCAGAGACCAACTGGGGATATGATGGGGATATCACAGGCATCAGCCTCCAGGGTACTGCACCAGTTCCAGGATGCCATGTCAGCACATGTCGGTGATCATGTATATTTCCCCAATGCCCGTGAGGTATTGGCCAGCAATATGCGTCTCTTCCAGCAAATAGTGGAATACCCTGAGGTAGTGAGTGCAATAGACTGCACGCACATACGCATCAAAGCACCAGCCTGTGAGTGGGGTAGGGCCTACATTAACCACAAGGGCTTCCCCTCCATCAACTGCCAGGTCGTGTGTGATGCCCAGGGCATAATAATGAATGCGTGTGCTGGCTGCCCTGGGAGCTACCATGATTCCCATATCTGGCATTTGACGCAGCTGTACCAGACATTTGCCAATGGGGACATCCCACATGGACACCTAGTGGGGGATGCAGGTTATGCACTGGAGCCGTGGCTGATGACACCCATCAGAAACGCACACACACCTGAACAGGAACGCCATAATGAGGCACACGCACAAACACGTAATGTAATAGAGCGTGTGTTCGGGCTGCTCAAGTCACGGTTCCGGTGTCTGGACACATCTGGTGGAGCCTTGCACTACTCACCAACTACATGTACCCAAATTGTCATGGTATGTGCTATGCTACATAATATGATCTTGCGAAAACAGCTGCAGCAGGACCAGCATAGGGCCGGGCCAAACAGCCCCCCACCATTGCCAAGGCCATCACAGGCAGAGCGTGACTCGGAGGAGGAACAACCTGAGCCTGCCCCAGTAGGTAGAAGGAGGTGTGCCCAGTATGCCCTGGCCTTGGCAAAGAGGCAACGCATAGCACATACACTGGCTCAGTAGGAACCCTGGGAATGATACCCCTCTCTGACTCACTCATATAATAACAGGGATGTCTAAAATGACATAACCTGCTCTCAAACATGTACAGGGAGTGTAGTATGTGCATCTGACAGAGGCAGCCCTGCAGCACCACCTGAGGCATGAATGCCATGTGTTAAGCAATGTAACACCATGTAGTATATGCAAACTTGATGACCCTGACTAACATCCTACCCTCGCCAAGCATGATGCCACAATATGACGATGTGATGATCAATTGCAATAATTGGCTGAAGTATTGCTGTTAGTCAAAGGGGATCCAATGTGTGCCAGCCTGGGATGACATGCTGAGCATGACATGATGCTCCACCTGCTAGGGGTGGCATGCACCTATCAGTCCTGGCCATATGGATACTGGCAAAGGCTGTTGTTACCCACAGCATGCCTTGAATAGGTAAGGCTCAAAACATAAACCCACCTCCATAGGTATCACAAGGGTTAACTACCTAGATGTAATGCTACCCAATGCCAGAAGTCTAAACAGCAAGATGCATGCAGTCTAAACTCCCCCAGTATGGAGAATGTTGATATCTGTCCTGTAACAGAAAACTGGGTCAAAGCTCCCAACAGCACCCTAACACTACCAGGTTACACCTCATACTGTGCTGTACAGCCTCAAAACATGGAGCAAGCTACAAAAGGAGGGTGACTAGCAATAATTGTCAAGGATAACCACACCCCCATGTTGGTACCACAACAAGAAGCAGCATGGACTAGCCATGGTCAAGTAACAGTGGCTAAAACTGCCTCCCAGTTTATAGCCTGCTACAGACTACCGTCCTAACACCAGGAACTGCACTTGGCCTATATTGGAATACATGAATATATCAAGCCCTCCAAACCACATTATATTGGGTGACAGAAAATACACAAACATAGACTGGGAGCATTATTCTATTTCCAACACTGTAGGACAAAAGTGCCTAGAATCCATAAACCAAAATGCCCAGGAACAACATACCACTCCCACAAGAGGGGTAAGCATACTGGATGTGATAATCAGCAACATGGGTACTGGATGGCAAGATGAGAAGTGTATCCCTCACTGGTAAGACCAGACCATAGAGTAATCACACCGGATATACACATCCTGACCACAGTCCCTGGCCAGAAAACCACAGTGAAAAACATGTGTAAAGCAAAAGTTGCACTCCACCAAACTGATGTGGAATCCATTAAAGGCCCTGTGCAGGTGCAAAATATGGGCCACACCTCAGAATCTGTTATACAGGCATTCCATAAACACTGCCAGGAATGCATGGATTATGCAATCCCAAATAAAACCAAGACACAATGCCATACACGCAGGCATCTTGCATGGTGGACTCCAGCCATTACCAAACCATGCAAGAGAATGAGGAAGCTACTACATGATAAAGCAAACATAAAAAGGGAAGTAATCACTGATCAGTAGTATGGCAATAAAATATGTCCACTCATACAATCCACTAAGGCCAGCTACAACAAGTTGAATCTGTGAATCTTGAGGCAATGTTACACCTGCCCCATGTACACAGACAATTCTCACCTCCCCCCAAGAAATACAAATGTATGTGAGAGATGCAACCATTTATCCAAACCGAAGGCTGATCTCTCTCAACTCAGTACTGTCAAAACTAGTCAGGAGGAGAAGGTAACCACACACACCACAAACCCAGTCTCACATAGACCTATCACAACTTCAAACCAAAGACATAAACACAGAAAAACATTCCCGTAGGCCCTAATTACAAACACACCACATCAACAGAGGCCTCCAAAACAGACACCCAAGCAACCACTACCTCCAAACATAGCACATGCAACACATAGTACACAAAGCTGGTGTGCCAAATAGTCACAGGCCAGAAGGAGAAACAACATGCCTGATACAGTTGTAATAGGTGACTCCATAGTCAGACACACTGCTGTCCCGCTCACCAGACTGAACAAGGGAAAGGGTACAGTAAGCTGCCTGTAGGCTGCTACAATACGCCACATAACACAAGTACGCAGGTCACCCCAAAGCAAGTAGAAATATGATGCAGTCATTGTCCATGCTGGCGTGAATGACCTGAGATGTACCTCCCAGACTACATGAAAAGAGACATAGATGAGCTCTCCGATTATGTAGTCCAGGCCGGTATGACACTGACCGTGTGCAGCATCCTACCCTCACCAAGAATGATGCCACAGTACAAACACAGAATGATCAGCTTTAACAAGTGGCACAATTACTGGTGTCATTCCAAGGGGATCCAATGTCTGTCTGCTTGGGATGTCATGCTTGACAAGCCACACTGCTGTGCCAGGGATGGCTTGCACCTGTTACCCCTGGGCATCTGGATATTGGATAAGGCTCTTGCCACCTCCATAGAGCCTTTCGTAGGCAAGGCTGAAAAGACTAACCCACCTCCCTAGAAAACATAACTGGAAAGAAACAGAAGGGTAATGCTGCCCAATGCCAGACATGTAAACCTCAACATGCATGCTCCCGAGGCCCTCCCCAGTATGGAGAACATCGATGTCCGTGCAGTGACAGAAACCTGCAGCAAGGCTCCTGACAGCACACCAGCACTACCAGGTTGTACCTCATATCATGCATTATGGCCCCAAAACCTGGACCAAAACATAAAAGGAGGGGAAGTATCCATATTCAGCACAGACACCCACGCGTCCAGGTAACTGACAATGCACGAAGCATCGGAGACCACCCATGTGCAACTAACTGTAGGCAAAACTGCTGTACAGTCTGTAACATGCTACACACTACACTCTCACACACAGGAACCCCACTCAGCCGTCCTGAAGACACTGGACAGTATGAATGTCTCACCAAATACCAAACAAGGTACTCACAAATTACCACATAGGTGGTAATCCATTATGTATGGAAGGAGTAATCAGGGACCTAGGGACACAAGTGGACAGTAACCTGTCATGTGACACTCACATTGCCAACGTGGCTAGGAAGACTGTCTGTATTGGACACCGTATCATGAAAGGATTCACATCTATGTCAACAGAGGTCATTGTGCCCCTATACTGTTCTCTTATCAGACCCATAATCTAGTACAATGCCTCATTTGGGATGTACCTTACCCGACACCTGCAGCAGTTAGACCTCAAAGGTACCTCACCAAGAGGATAAAGGGTCTCAAATATTTGTCATATGCTGCCTGGCTGTAGACACCCCAGCTGTATGCAGTCACATACTGCTTACGCAGAGGCATTGCATGCCTGTTGTACGAGGCCATGTCCAACACAGGAGTAATGGACATGCTCCACCCCAGAAAACCCAAATCCATCGGAGCTGTGAGAGTGAGAGATGTCAACCTCAACACATAATGAAGGAAGGACAGATACATAACCCAGAGGCTCCCTACACACTGGAACGGAATCCCACTCCATGTTAGGCAGAGCCCCTCACTGACTCTTTTCAACAGGAAACTTGCCAAGTGGATGGATGATCGTAGATGTACACTGGGGGTCTTCACTGTGTCACATCCAGACAGAGGCACAGTAAAGTAAATCATAAATGGCCATAATATTCATATAGCAAGGGGTGGCGAAAGCCACACACACTCTGGCTAGGCTTAGAAATGCCCTAGGGCGGATAGCCTAGTATGAACCTATGAACCTATGAAGATACAAATTGTACAGGACACTAAGGATAATCACAAGGCTTTCTTAACTGATGGTAGGAACCTTGTTGGGAATTCACAGATATGCTCTGAATCACTCAAATATTACAAACAACATACCAAACACACACACATATTGCCAACATCCAACCTGACAGGTGCAGTGCAACCCCCCCTCCCAAAATGCAAAATATCTATCCCAGCAGAGTGCTGGCCCCCTGACATTGCAGATGCTGAGGTAACAGCCAGCATCTACAAAGCAAAACACACAGCATCAATGGTATGAGATGGTGTCCTGGGCTGAGTACAACATGGACTCCAAGAAAAATGGAATGCCAAATAACACTACTGCTCAATGTCAGCCTTACCACAGGATATGTACACAAAGAGCAGTGTACAACAACAGTGGTCCTTCTCCAGAAAGGTGTTGCCTGAATGGATACTGCAAACTACCACCCCAGAATGCTGACAAGCTTGGTCTGCAAAGCTATGGAAAGGATCAGCATGTACCTCAGACATAAAGATATTGGGGACCTAATGACACTGGACCCTACCCAGTGTGGCTTTCTTAAGTGCAGATCCTGCCCCTTAAACATGTTTGACTCATTTGAAACAGTCATTAAGGTAATTGATGAGGGGAATGTGGTCCACACAGCCTAGCTGGACCTTGCAAAAGGCTTCCATACAATATCCCACGTGTTCATTATAGATAAGCTCACCAGCTTAAATATAAACCCCTATGTCAGTAGAGGGGTTGCAAACCAGACCAAGGACAGAACTGACATGGTCAGAAATGCTGCAGCCATGTCAGACTACAAACCAGGTACAACTGGCATCCCACAAGGCTCGGTCCTGGGACCTCCCTTGTTTGGTATATATGTCCCATAGGTACAGGCCAACATGGAAGGACTGTGTCTGAACAAGTTTGCAGAGGACTACAAACTGGCCACCATATCTGAGCCTCCAGCTGACACAAGCATCCCACAAAAGGGCCACATAGAAACAGACAACTGGTGCCATAGCCATGTCAGCAAGCTAATTGCAGAAAAGTGTATAGTCAACCCCTGTGGATATACAGTAAGTGCCCACCAATTACCACATATGTGTTAACCCATTAAGTACTTAAGATGTAATAAGAGACCTGGGGACACAAGTTGATAGATATCTTGCATTGGACAAGCATGTAGCTGTAGTGGTTACAGAAACATACCATATACCCACCTAATCATGAAGGTAGTGAGATCTAGATCAGGGGAGGTCATTGTGGCTCTGCAGTCATCCTTCATCAGCATTGCAATTGACTACAATGGCCCCTGTGGGATGTACCTCAGCAGACACCTCCATCAACTGGTAAGACCCCAAAAGTACCTCACCAGGAGTATCAAAGAGCTTGAACAGATGCCACGTGTTGCCTGATTAAACAAACTGCAGCTCCACACACTGCCATACTGCCCACCCAGAGGCAAGCTGTGCCTGATGTATAAAGCCATGTCCAAGCTGGAATCAATGAACATGCTGCACCTTGTACAATCTGAATGGCAGTGAGCTATGCACATGAGAGACCTGAACCCCAGCACTGACATACATAGGACAAGCTGTACTGAATGATCCATAACACAGAAGCCACCCCCACTCTTGAGTATACTCCCAGTACAGGTTAGCCAGAGAGTCACCCATCGACTCCCCTCAAGAGGAATCTTGATGAGTGGATGGGAGATGGTAGGTTTACCCTGGGTATCACTGTTATGTCACAGGTAGACGGAGGCACAGTATACTAACCATGACACATGTCATGGCAAACACCAGTTACAATGTGTGTCGAAGGACAAACACACTCTCTGACTAGCATTAGAAATGGCCTAGGGCACATCGCTAGTGTTTGCCAATGTCCACCTATGTTGTGGAATACACTACCAATGTTGGACAAGCCTGGTTTAAGTAGTCCATATCTGAACATAATGCAACATGGTCATATGTGCACAACTGGCCCCTAATCAGTCTGTTGTGCTCACTATGAAAATTTAAAGCAGTGATAGGACTAAAGCCCAGGATACTGTCCACCACAGTGAAAGTACTGAACTAGTACACTATATGGTACTACAGTGTTAGGTCAGTATGAAAGGATGTTGACAACTGTATGCAAAGTATCCCATGCAAACCCTGCAGGCACAGTATAATCCCTGTTGTGTTCAGACACGAAGCAGTTGGCCAGTAAGTACACAACATGAAACCCAACACACAACCATAAACGTGAGATATTGTTGAAGTTCACACTCATCCACATATGTGGTGGACTGCAGAGTTCAATATATGGAAAACTCACACTGGGCATGCTCGCACACTTTGATAAATGAGACATATGTCAAACAACATGCCATGGAAAGGCTGAACTGGGCATGCTCACACACTTAGGCCATATCTCAGTTTAGCAGTTGGCCACACACATCTGGTATTTGTACGTGTCATTCCAGGAACCAACCACATTACAGCAATCTGCCCAGTGCACACAGTTAAATGACTACAGAGACATAAGTGATATAGTGAATCCCTCTCGTATTCAAACATCTTCCACAGATACACAAGTTGTTCACAGAAACAGGGTATGCTATGGCAATAAAGACCTGCAAACAGTCTATCAGCAACAAATATTGTGCATCTGACAATTAAACATATGGGTGTAGAGGTCAATACTAGGCTGTTTGCCCTAGGGAATGAAAGCTTAGCCAGAGTGTGCTTGGCATCTGCATCCCCAGTACAGTAGGCTACTGTGCCACTGTAAAGTAGGTCACATAAGGCACCTTTTGAGGCTAGTGTGCTGTGCCTCCATCAAGCAGGGACACAGTGGAGATCCCAGGGGTTGAATTTGCTATGCCACATCCATGTTGTTGGTGTGTGCTGGAAGAGGGTTGGTGAGGACCTTTAACAGTAAGTGGGCGTCAATAACAGACTGAGGGGAGCCTTATCTGCAGTGTCTGGACAATTTCACTGTCAACACGTTGTCGTGATGATTATGAGGGATTGAAGTGTCATGCCAGTACTGTTCAGAGATGTCCTCCCTCTGTGGGCTACTGCTCTGCAATGTATTAGCTCACTCCGTCTGTTGGACAGCTCATATATGGCTTGTGTACACCTGGCAGGTTGTCCTGTTGTGGAGGAGTCATGGGTATATTTGGGATAGCATGATCAATGCAAACCCTCCACATGCTCATAGAATGCAATTGTCAAGGATTATGCAGAGTGGCCTGTATACTCTCCCAGCATGGGTCCTTTGAAGTCTTCCACCCCAGTCTTCACAAGTGCAAAGTCTGCTTTTGATAAATACACTTTGTTTGCAGTGACAACCTTGCCTGGCGGTGGGGATGGGATATGGATGTCCAGGGAAAGGTGGGTATGGTCAGATATCAACAATGGTGGTCTACCTCAGGTGTGGAACAGTGAGTACCCATGTTGCAGATGGTCAGGTGCAATATGTATTCCCCCTTGTGGTTGTGGTGAGTGGTCCTGCCATAGCACATGGACCCACAAATTGTAGTGGCTGTAGGGTAATGTTGTAGAGGCCTGAGTAGTTTCCACACACAATATACCTGTACCTGACATTAACAACTGGAATGGTGTATGTGAACACCTTCATATCTTGGCACTGTTCCCAGGGAAGCAAAGTGTGTGTCCCGGATGTGGGAGGGGTGGTCTGAACTGGTTGTGTTGTGTGTTACAGGTCCTGTGGTCACGAAGCATGGTATAAAACATAACCTGCCAGTGCAGATGTGCATATCTGACCCTGAAGTAGGTGGCTGCAAATGCATATATATGCTATCCCCCACCTGACAGGTAATAATAGATGTACATACCTCTGTATAAATAATGATGTCAGCACCTTATAAATACTGCAGGTGCAGAACAGATGCCCAGTAATTCGGATAGTGCGCTCTGCTAATGCGTCTCCCTCAAGTGTCATAATATAGTTAGGTAGGGGTTTGAATCCTGCAAATGCTCAGTGTGTGTGTGTGTGTGTGTGTGTGTGTGTGTGTGTGTGTGTGTGTGTGTGTGGGTGAGTGGGGTTGGTGTGTGTGCAATTCTGTGTGAGAGAAATGTCCCTTTTGGCAACTAGGAAAACATACTACAGGATGCACATTCCCCTTTCTAAACACTGATGATGTCAGCACCCTATAAGTACAGCAGGAGAAGGGAAACCTCCCAGTAATGCGAATAGCGCGCTCCGCTAATGCGTCCGTCTTGAGTGTCATAACATAGGTAGGGGTTTGAATCCTGCAAATGGCAAGTGTGTGTGTTTGGGTGAGGGGGGGTTATTGTGTGTGCAATTCTGTGTGAGGGAAATGTCCCTTTCGGCCACTAGCAGAACACACTACAGGATGCACATTCCCCTTTCTAAACACTGATGATGTCAGCACCCTATAAGTACAGCAGGAGAAGGGAAACCTCCCATTAATGCGAATAGCATGCTCTGCTAATGCGTCCGTCTTGAGTTTCATAACATAGTTAGGTAGGGGTTTGAATCCTGCAAATGGCAAGTGTGTGTGTGTGTCTGTGTGTGTGGGGGGGTGGAAGTAGGGTGTGTGCAATTACATGTGTGAGAGAACTGACCTTTTTGGCAACCAGTACAACACACCAGCTGCTGCATATTCCAACTTCTACACAGAGATGATGTCAGCACCCTACAAGTACAGCAGAAGAGGGCAAATCTCCCAGTAATGCAAATAGCACGCTCTGCTACTGCGTCTCTCACTACTATCATAGCAGAGTTAGTTATGGCTTTGAATTCCACACATGCCACATGTGTTTTTGGCACACAGAATGCCCATGTGTGTGGGTTGTTGTTCACAATAATGCATGACATCAATTAAACCAGTAATGGCAATGGACACAGATGATGTATGTGTGTGCCAAATACACACATGTACCTGTGACCTTCAATAGTTCCCATGTCTGACGCCTGCCACATGTGAATACATGGTATTTGCACTGGATAACATTATGACTGTGGTCTTCTGTGCAGGTGCTGCATGTGGTATGTGTATATACAGTGTGAGTTGTATATGGTATCATCCTAGCAGCGAGGGATACACATCTGGTCTGGGGCATATAGTCTACATGTTGTTGATGAACAGGTGCTGCATGTTTTCACCTGTTGTGGGAGTGGTAACAAGTTGTTCCATAGCAATGCAGTGACTACATGCTAGGAACCTTTCAGCTAGGGTGTTGTAGCTACAGTAATTCATCAGCATTCAGTAATACTTCAGCATTCTTGGTGAGGGTATGATGCCAACCAAGGTCAGGGTCATACCAGCCTGTGCCACATGCTCAGAGAGCCCTTCTATGTTCTCTATCATGTAGTCCAGGGAGGTACATCACAGGTCACCCATAGTGGCATGGACAATGACTGAGTCATATGTGTCCATGCCTCTGACTGACCTGTATGCTTATGTTATGTGGTGGACCATAGTGCCCCACGGGCATATCACTGTGACCTTCACCTCGTCCAGCCTGGTGAGCGGGACCTCACTGTACCGGACAATAAAGGTACCTAAAATAACTGTAGCAGGTGTGTTGTCTAGCCGTACAGGCTGTGACTGTTTGACACACAGGATTTGTGTGCTATGTGTTGCACGTGCTGTGTTCCGGCTTAACATATGCCTGTGTGCCAGCTGCAGAGGTGTCTGCTGCTCAGGCAGGATGCTATTCTGAGGCTCCACGAATGCCCCAGTGTGTTCATGTATTTGGATTGCTGTCAGTGTAGGTCTACATCAGACTGGTATTGTAGGCACTGTAGTATTTCATGCCACCTGACAGGTTATGCCAGTACTGGGTTCAGAGTGCTTAGTCCCCAATTTGGCTATGTGGTTGCATCTCATACATGTGTTGTACGTCCGTGTGTAGGGGAGAGGGTTGACTGTGTACATGTGGCAGCTGTGACATTGCCACATGACTCACATATTCCACAACTGTACCATAGAGGTGACTGACAAGTGACCTTTTCACATGCTACCATAGTATTGTGATTGCCATGGTGATTAACAGCACATAGGGCCAATGGGGAACAAGGTACAGAAGGTGAGTATGTGAGGGTGTAGTGCCTGTGATTAGTTAGCACTGGCATATATGACTGCTCACGTGGTCAAATGCCAGGAAAGTCATATGCAATGTGTCACAGGCAACGTACATGCGAACAGGACAAACAGTGACGTTCTGTCAAGTGAGACATGGACATACATATAGTAAGCTATGCAGATGTCATTAGGAGTCCACAGAAGCTCTATAAATCTGCATTGCAGGTGGGATCAGTGCAAACATGCATGCAAACAAAGCTACAGTAAGCAGGGCTGCATGTAGTCCATTGTACAACAAACAAGCTGTACCACTTCCAGTAGGTAACAGTGCAAATATGCAGGCACTATACACATGTACATGGAAATATACAGGTCAGATGGCCAGGGTCCAGTCTCAGCGCACACAAGTGTACAGACCATATACCATCAGGATGTACAATAACCGGATGGAAACCCAGGTGCTCATACCTGCAGTAATACACATGTCAAATAACAGACACTGAGCCTTCACTCAGTGGTTCCATATTTAGTAGGATGTATGCTACCTGTCCTGCCACCACAGTATCCCTGACATTTATGGGGACTCTCCCTCCTGTGAAAGTTAGTTTTGTGTGTTGGGGCTGTCTAGCATGGTATGAGATGTGAGCTTGCAGTGCTAGGGTGCTCCTGTGTGTCCTGTACCAGTCGTGTAGTACTGCACACATATCAACATCCTCAAACATCTGCATTGCAGAGTCCAGTGTGGGCAACATGCCACTTGCAGTTTACATGTCCATCATTGCGTATCAATACTTTCATTACCTTATCCCCTGTGCTGCCTATGTATGTGGCCTTCTGTTGACATCCTTACTACCAGTATGCAAACATGTGAAGATGATACACTATGGTACTTACCATGGGTGTAGAAAACAGTACAAGACAATCATACCCTTACTGCATCAGGCATGCTGGGATATACCCACAATTATATCAGCACACAGTACTGTTAACAACATGATACTATTACTACACGCCTATGTAGTCACCCTGTGCATCAGCAACATGTTAACCTGTACCTGCACTGATGTTACAGATTGCAGGAGGTGGCACAGTTTTATCATATGCACAGGGTGTGAACTTGGTATGCCTGAGTCTGCCACTGATACCACCAGTTGACATGTATGTGTATGTGTGTTGGTGAGGGACAGCAGTACAAGGTGGGGCAATGTTGATGAAGTGTGTGAGTGTATGCGGTAGCCCTAGGTGTTGTCAATTCGCATGTGTGTATGGATGCACACAGTTCCACCTCATGGCTGCCATATACCGGTGTTTGTGGACAGCCACAGACTGTACCTGCCAGGTCATACAGATCAGTGTCTCTGGCCACGGACACAGTACCTGTGCCTTGCAGGGGTGCTACGGACCGTATCCTGTACCAATCCAGACTGGGTACTGTCATCAGAAGCAGGTGTTCGTTGACTGGACACAGATCCCTGTTGGGCCTGTCCAGAGCCACATGCACGTGGTCTCCTGGGGCGGTCTGATGACAGCACAGACCCAGCATTGCTGGGGCTACTGCTGGCACTATGGTGGCGGCCGCGGCCCTGTTGTCTTACGCGACGACTGCCAGCTGCTGCTGTTGCTGGCATATGCCCACATCGACGCCTCAGCCGTCCACCATTGCCCTGGCTCATGTACATGTAGTTGTGGAACTGATCTAATATGTTCCCACAACGTCTGTCTATGAAATCGGTGAAATTACGGATGGCAGCCGCAATGTCACGCATACTGTCAGTCATGGCTGTGCGACATGCTGTCAGCTCCCTCAGACCCTGTCTGGTGTACCATTCCATATGTGACTGTGCCTGCATGACAGCCCGAAACATAGCTGAGGTTGTAAGACCTCTGTGGGCACGTCTGACAGGGGCAGTACACCCATGGATGCTTCCACGAGAACCCCTGGACATCTGTCTGTGTGGTACCATCTCAGGGCCATGCCTGCTGTGTGGGGAAGCATGTGCCACAGATACCACATTACCCTGGTCAATGCCCACTGTATCCTGTCCATCACCTAGGGACATTGGTGACAAAGGGTGTATTGGCAGGATGACTGTGCGCATTGATGGGGTTGACAGCTGTGTACTGTCAATTGGCTGACCAGTGACGGACCCTGGCACACCTTCCAGTGCCATTACACAGATGTCATCATTATCAGTACCCGTGGCACCTGATTCAGGTTCCCTGCTGCATGACACCAGAGCAGCACCAGAACCTGTGGGAGGGAAACAGGAAACACAGTTTACAATGTCTACACAATGTTACCAGTGATGCACACATGCACAGGTGCACACATGCACAGGTGCACAGGAGCACACATCCACACGTGCACACAGTTGCACACTTGCACACTACTCAGTATGCGAGATATCAACACACAGACACAGACACACCTGCATGCATACACAGAGCACTACTAAGTGAGCCTAATATTACTATTACTATCAAGACTATTAAAGGTATTGTTAATACACACTCACCAGCATGGATAGGCTGCATTGCTGTTACACCGGAGGGACCTGCAGAAGTGAGGAAATTAATGTCAGTGGGCACAACTGTGCCATTGTTACTGAGTATGATACAGGTCAGTAGTACAACAGTTGCCTTTCACAGGTCAGCTGCTGATATTGAGAATATCACACTTGCACATTAAATACTATGATGACAGCTACAAACCAAGGACACACCTCACACATGCATTAACTACCAGTGTACACAGCAGTCAACTATACATATGGCATATTACCTGCACGCTCGTAGTCTTGGTGCTGTGTGGCTCCAGCCTCCATCATAATGCAGGTCTGCTGCTGTTGTTGTTGTTGGTGGGCTGGAGCCACAATACTTATGAGTAGTCCCTCCAGTCTGGTGAGTGGGGGATGTGTAGCCACCCCACCACCTGTGGCAACCTGTTGCCTGTGGATATCCGACGCACGCTGACGGACATTTCTAATTAAATCACTGCAGTGATGTCGTACCTGCTCATATGTCCTATTATGTGTGCCTATGTCATTTACCCGACGGACCAGGTCTTGCCACAGTGCAGCCCTCTCCTGCTGATTCTGGCTAGTGCGGGAAAAGAGTATTGCATAATCCCGCACCAGGCTCTGGTGTATTTCCTCATCCTCAGCTGCAGAGTACGCTGGATTGCGCTGGTGAGCCATGGTCCTGAAAAAGGAAATAACATGATATCAGCAAAATATGTCATAGGTTCATAGGTTCATACTAGGCTATCTGCCGTAGGGCATTTATAAGCCTAGCCAGAGTGTGTGTGGCTTTTACCACCCCTTAGGATGAGAATACTATACCCATTAGTTTGCTGTGCCTCTGTGCAGCAGTGACACAGAGATGATTCCCGGGGTAAACCTACGATCTCCCATCCACTCGTCAAGATTTCTCTTGAACAGAGTCAGTGAGGGGCTCTGCCTCACATGGACTGGGATTCTGTTCCATAGTGTAGGGAGTCTCTGGGTGATGAATCTGTCCCTCCAGCACGTCCTATTTATATCCGTGTTGAGGTTTAAGTCTCTTTCTCTCGTGGCTCTGGTGGATTTGGATTTTTTGAGGTGGAGCATGTCCATTAATGTCATGTCAGCAGAATTTGGCACACATACTACACATGCTACTCGACTGTTGTGATACAACATATCTCACATATATAGCATCTGTCTGTCTATTGGTGGATACACATGTAAATGGCCAGGTATCAGTGCTCAGCCAACAACTGTGCAACAGTACCTGGCACACTCCATACGACATACTACCAAACCCCAGCAGTCAGAACACTGATTCAGGTCCAAAGCACATCCTCACTCTGGGGGTTTGTATCGCGGTACTGTATGGGGTACATCATCAACTACTGTGATCTGACCACAAACTAATTGCCCTGGATATACATATCCCACCTCCACCACCAGCACAAACGACTACAGTGAATAACATTTCAAATGCAAACTTTACACTTCGTAACACTGAGATGGTATCCTTTAAGCCCACTGGGCCAGTGGAAGACACAACCCACAATGCTGACTCCTTCACAAATGATTTCTACGGACATCTCCGAGAATGCATGGATCATGCAATCCCATATAAGACCAAGACACTCTCCACAAAGGGAAAGCATCCTGTCTAATGGACCCCAGCCATAGACAGATTGTATAACAAAAAATGGAAGCTACTGCAAGACAGAGCATAATTCCATAAAGGTAAGGCATGTCTGATCAGCACTAGTAAAGAGCTATTTTCTCTCATACAAACTTCCATGGGCAACTTTGAGAGGGAATTCACCAGGGACACTACAGATAACCACAAGGCCTTCTTCAGTTATGTTAGAAACCTGGTCAGAAACCCTCCAATATGCTCATAGTTAGTACACAACAACAAATAATTCACTGAACCCACAGATATTGGCAACATTGTGGCAGACAGGTTCAGTGCAAGTTTCCCCCCTCTCCCCCAAACTAAGACATACTTATCCCAGCTGAATGTAACCTCCCTATCATCACAGATGTCCAGGTGAGAGCCGCCCTCAGAAAAGCAGAAAACACAGCATCAATGGGACCTGATGGTATCCCCGGTTGCATGCTACATGAACTCCAAGAGGAGCTAAACACACATATAGAAGTGCTATGTAACACTAGCCTGACTACAGGATATGTACCTGTACACTGGCATACAGCAACAGTGGTTCCACTCCACGAAGGAGGCACCTCTACATACCAATACAATACAACACAATACAATACATTACAATACAATACAATACAATATGCTATTGCCCCTGGGACTACAGCAGCATACTGTTCTGCTACCCTGACCATTGTGACACATGTGATGTGATGGTACCTGCTCCTGTCAAACAGTTACACAGGGTGACTCATATGGCATATTACCTATCTGACTAACATTCAGCAGTGGTATGTGTGACATGTACTCATGGGGAGTCTTGCTTCTTAACGCTGTGTGGTTTATTGCAGGGTATGTCTTATCTGTGGGTAGGAACCTGTACCTCCGCCATGTGCTCTCTACTGCGGTTTCAAGGACGACACACAGCAGACATTTAGGTTGTGGATGGTGTGAGGTGTTACTATGGTTGTTGGACATCTGTCATGGGTGTGACTTAAGTATGTAAATCCAGGAGTGGTAACCTCTATGTGGGTAGTATGTGTGTACTCTGTGGTGTTGTCAGTCACTGTGCATTGGTAATGTGTTTGAGTGCATTGTCACAGTGTTGTACATGTCACTGTGTCCTTCTCCATATCTGTAGCTGTCATGTGAGGTACATACCGTGGCAGCCATTGTGTGGTGTGGAGGGGTACACTGACCTACATGTCCATAGCTGACACACCATGTCTGCTGACACATACCATGTGCAGGTATTCCAGGAATAGTGTGCCACTGTTACTATCATTGGGGGGACTATTGTACACATTTATGACCCTGTTCACCCCTGACACATGCAGTGGTGGGCAGCCAATCACATATCTGGTGGTTACTGGTGTAGGTGATTTGAAATGGGGTATGGTACTCCAGTTTCGACACTGGTGTTCACTCCATGCCTTTGTCACCAGGCACCTGTTGCAATACATCTGTACACATGTGCCTCGCTCAGAATATGTATACATCTCTCTCTCTCTCTATATATACATATATATATATATATATATATATATATATATATATGTATATTATATATCTATATGTATATATATGTCTACATATATATATATATATATAAGTCTGTATACATATACACATATATATATCGATGTACATATATTGCTATAGATATGGAGGGGGGGTGTGACAGAGAGGGCGTGAGAGTGACAGAGGGGTGGGAAAGGGGGAGTGTGACATCATCATATACAGTCATATCTGTAGATAGTCAGATCTGTCTGTCTATGTATATGTATCTACATATATCTATATCTGTATGTGTGTATTACATATATATGTTTCTACATATTCTATCTATCTACATCTGTCTATGTATTCCTACATCCCTCTCTATGTATGTATACATATATGCATATATATATATATATATATATATATATATATATATATATATATATATATATATATATATATATACATACATACATATATTGACATACATACGTATCCATATGATAGGTATATCAACATGTTTGTTTACAAAACTGTATACACACACTAGCATACTGCATAACTGCATAACTGTGAAACCTACTTTGTACATTGCAGTACAACCTACATTCAACCTACATTGATATGTGCACATAAATGCCCTCATATACATATGTATGTACAGCCTTCACTGATAGTTGCTGTATGTCCCCTGCCCTATGCACATCTTCATATACATATGGATACAGACCAATGACACATATGGAGGGTTCACAGTATGTAGACTTTTAAAGTATTACTTTACATTACCTGTGTTTGTCACAGCTGCTTGCATTGCCGTTTGGTTTGGTGTCCTGCTGCTGCTCCAGTTAGCAGGTGTCAGCTTTCGAGTGGATTTTGATGACTGTTTTTGTTTGTGTATGTTCTCTCTCTCTCTCTCCCCCTACCTCTACAGGGTGCAATGAAAGTATTGCATGTGTGGACTGAGAGTACAGCATGCTTTTGTAGGTATCTGCATATGTCCATGTGATGGCCTCTGCACCAATTGTTAGCCAGCATTTGCTAATTGCATGCAGCCAGTTGTGTACTGATTGCAGTTCTCACTGTGATTCCAGGACAGTGCTATAAAAAGGTATGTGAGATAGGCGTAGCCCTTTCAGAGTTTAAGGGCAGGGACCATGCTGGTATGCTGTGAACACTGTTCTGTGAGTGTAAAGGTTAGTATCTCTCTCATATTTCTGGCTGTGTTGTAGATTAACATTTCTCCATTCATTTCTCCAGTTTCCTGTACTAAATGTGTATGTACACTGACACCTAAGACTACTACTACTGTTAATGTGGGTGTGTGTGCTTTCCTGTGGGACATGTGGTGTAACTGGTATATAGCAGTGGCTCTTGCACTTTGTTGCTATGGCTTCAATATTTGCCCTTTACATTCACTACTTGTACCCCTGCTAGGTGTCTTGACTGTAGTGTGTTGCTGTGGCTTTCCTATTTTCCATGTACATTCACACCTTGGAATGCTTGCTATATCTGCTAGGGTGTTACTGCATGCAGTGTGGTCTGGCCATGGTGTGGGCCTTGACATCTATTAGGGTATTTGAGTATGCTGCTGAGCAGGCCCCAGAGACTGTCAGGTGCATCTTTTATCTGCCTCATGGAATGGTACATATCAGTGGGGTACACCCATTAAATTGCCTGGTATTCTGCAGTTGTGACTGTGGGTTAGCATGAGCATATGTATTACTACACTATTTCCGACGTGCAAGTGGTGCATACTTTCAGTACTTCATAGTTACCATTGCATGTGTTGTAACACCTTTCTGTCTACTGTTTGTACATTTCACAGGGAGTCTGTGAGCCATCCCTGTAACTCAGTCACTGTTGCTATGTCTAGGCTCTTAACTATTCAAATATGGCAGTGTCAGACCTCTCAAGTGTACAGATATTTGCAGGATGTCCACATTTTGCCTCATAATTTGGTCCATATCTCATAAACAGCTTTTTCAGGCAAATCACTCTGGGCTCAAGTCAGACTATAGTGACTAACATTTCAGTTTCAGACTTCATACCCTTACAAACATCCAACATAATGCAAAACCTGTTACTCTCTCAACTGTCTAAGTTTGTTGGAGCAGTATTTGGAATGTGTCCCTGTTTTTGGGCCTTTGCTCCACATTTTTTATTACTTAGTCTGGATGTGTTGCTGTAAGAGGTTGTGGGGTATGGGCAGTGATTATCCTGCTGTGAGTATGCTACAGTGACATTATTACCTACTAGCTACCAACTAGCATGGCTGTTTCTGTTCACACACTACTATTATAGAAATCCACTACATTTGACAGTAAATATACATGACATGCTTTGTGTACTACACATCCTATATTCCCTTTACATTCATTCCTACTATTACATGATATATTTATTGTAGCACAATGTTCTTATATAACAGTCATGGCTTAGTGGTAAGTCATGCAGACTACTGTTTCCAAGGTCCTGGGTTTGGGACTGACAGTGGGATTTTATTTTGCTTTTGAGCAGACTACAGGCCTTGTCATTCAGAGTGACTAAGGCACTTTTAAGCATTTGTAACCGGGTTAGTGCTGGTTTGTGCGGAGCTCAGGCATGCGCACTGGTGTTCAGCTCTGAGCACAACCGCTTAAAAGTGCTTACTCTTGCGCACACCCGCGCTAATTTATTTGAAAGAAATGAAAATGGGAAGACAGGAAAGTGGTGAAAAAGGGGTCACAAAGAGGGCAAGACAGTAGCGAAACTAGCTTGGGTTTTGCAGGAGGAATGTAGGTAAGGCCCATAGCTGCCCATTTCTTCATCAGCAACAGCTGTGCATATGTTTGTAATTTGGTGTGACATTTGAAACCTTCCACCCCTGAGAGAGGTGTAAGGACAACAATAATACTTGTTGTACAGCCAATTGTAATTGACAGTTTCCATGTCCAGCAGACATGTGTGCGAAATGGGCAGCTATGTATGGGGTGTAATTTTTTTGTGGGTACAGAGTGCCCTTTTTTTTTTTTTTCTTTCAGGTGAGAGTGGTATGTCAGGTACAGGAAGTCCGTATAGCTGGGGAGGTAGGTTAGGTAGGTTAACAGACAAGACAAACAAGACGCATACAGGGGTGGTGTATGACACGTGGGGGGGTTACACAATTGATGGGGACGGATGTTTGTATATCTAGAGCTCATGAGCCCACAGATGGCAATAGTGGAACTGATATCCCCACCCATGGGCAGTTGCCACTGTACCTTCACTGCCCAGGATGGGGCTGTGCTGGGGGCTGTGTAGGCCGGGCAGCAGGCACGCCCGTTAGTTGTGCCACCCGTGCCTCAAGCTGGCGTAGGGGCCCAAGAACAGCTTCCCGGATCTCCCTACGCACCACAGTCCGGACATTACGGAGGGTGAGTGGATGTTCTCCTCCGGCCACACTTGCAGAGGGGGGACGAGCCCCATCCCCTGCAGCGCTTCCACCCGCAGGTGGCACAGGGCCAGTGGAGGAGGGTCCGGCCTGGGCACTACTGCCAGGTGCACTCGCCAGCTGAGGAGGGAGAGGTGGGTCCGCTGGAACCCGCCTTCCCTGTCGTCCTATGTTTTGCATTATGTCATGACAGTTTGGGTTAGTAACATACAATACCATTCACAATTAGTTGTAACAGCATGCATTAGTATTCCCATTAACCAAACACCCAGATATTCAAACCACTGAACAGCAAGCATAACACATGCATATTTTGAACAGCAATACACAGTCCAACAACATGCAGGGTTGATTGATGGCAACAGGCCATCAGGTTTGGATGTATGAACAGGGCAGATGCATCAACGTACATGAAAATATGTATGAGCCAACAGGACAAATGTCCAGGGGTGTTAATTGTGATTGCACATACCAATTTCATGTGGAATGGATTATATGTGGTTATAGGGTAGGGTGAAGAAAATTTAATTAACAACTTTAAATACCAATACATATGCTGTACATTTCTAATAGCTGCAGATATATACACACTACAGTTCTGCCTACAGTTTCCTATGTGATAACTACTTCAAGTTGGTGATAGGAATGTTACTGCTACATCAATATACATTTTCCTTTTTATTCATACACATTCATATCTGGCTCTGTTCAGCTACATCATCCTGCTACATTTGCTTTATATAGCTATAGACAACTGTGGCTGTTTGGTATTTCAGACAACCATACTATCTGCATATTGCAGACTGAGAGCAACATATCCAGATTTTAGGATACACATTCCAGCTGCGGTACCATTTTCAGCACGTTACTGTTTGGTTCTGCCTGTCACATTCATTTCATTCTGTACTGACTGCAGTATACTTTATTCAGGAGTTAGTACTACTTTATTGGTGGATTCATAACTCTTTCTCACACTCTCTCACTTGTTTTATTTTTACAATTCAGGATGGTACTTAATTCTAGGCTTTATTGACATGTTTTACCTGTAGTTCTAACAATCCTTTCCAGCAGTCTCACTTCTGTCATGTTTCTGTATTTCAACAGGGATATATTTCACACATGTGTTTTACTCAGCTTCTGCAGCTGTACTTTTCAGCCTGCTGCAGGTTATGTACTATTATATTACAGGTGGGACATCTTTATTTCAGACTTGTTTCATTTTTATGTTTGGATTACAGGCTGCATCACACTTTTGTAATCAAGCAATACTTGCAAACCCTCTTACACTGTTACTTGCACATTTTATTAATTAGTGACTACACTGCACTCTTTTGCTAACTGTCATACTTATATATTTATTTACAGTCACAGGGAGAGAATTACTGACCTTCCTGGTGGCGCAACCATGCCAGCCTATCGCCATAGGCTCTACGGTTCACAGAACAGACACCTGCAGCTGTAATATTGGAATACACATCTCCATAATATCAGCTAGGTTAATTTCTTACATAAGTAATTACATGTAACTTACTCGGTAGTGGGGCGTTGGGCATTTGCCGGGCCTCCTGGATCCAACGGTTCAGTTGGTCCTGCTTCCATCTCTTCAGGTCCGCATGGTGGTGACGGACCCGCTCACCAGTCCTTGGTATCCCTGTGGCACTGGTGAGATCATGAGCCAACCGGTCCCACGCCTCAGCCCTATATGCTCCCCACAGGACCTGGCCCTGCATGAGTTGGGCCTCATGATTGTGGACAAGGAGCCAAACCATATATTTGGACTCCTCAACGCCCCACCTCGGTGCTCTAAAGCAACTACCCTCACCTACACCTGCCATTCTGGCTGCAAGTCAGTTCTACAATCGGTTATGCTGTGTATTTCCGCCTATGGGGCTTATATATGCCGTTTTTCCCCGCACTTATCTGTGATTGGCCATTTTGGAATTGTATCAGCTTCACAAAACCTGCTTTGTCATGCTCCTCTTTCTATTCATTCATATATATATATATATATATATATATATATATATATATATATATATATAAATATATATATGCTATTACTGCATTTCTAAGTGCAACTGTCATGGCTTAGTGGTTCAGTACCTTGACTATGGTGCATGGTATCCTGGGTTCGAACCTGGCCACTGCTTTTTATATTTTATGACTGTCTACACAGGCTAGGAGGTGTGTCTGTGTAAAGGCAGTTTTGTTACAGCTTGCTCAACGTTGCCCGTCGGTTAGCTTGTTGGTGCGACGCGCAGCTCCGCGCAAACGGGTTACGCTGGTTTACGTGTCATTTGGCTGTCAGCACAAATATTACGCTCAGCTTAGCTATGGGCACACAGTTTCAGCGTGTTAAACCACTGCTCACCTATGGGCACTCATTTTACACCTGTTACACCACTGCTCACCTACTGGCACTCATTTTATACCTGTTAAACCACTGCTCACCTACGGGCAGATGCACTCAACTTGTTAGACTGTAGCTCAGCTATAGGCACATCTGACATTTTTTTTTATTTTATTATCTCACATTTCTTCAAAATATATGGCCCATTTCATTACATTTTACATAAAATATAATTTTATATGTGTACAGATATGTCAGGGACTTGTTTCCTGCTTATTTCACTAAAAATAAAAATTGATGTTGGGGGGCTCGAACCATGACTGCCTGCTCTTCAGCCGACGTCTCTACCGCTATGCTATTGCTTCTTGGCTTACTTTGCATATTAGTTCTTATATGCTTTTCCACTGACTGCTAACTGTGGCTAAGCTACGGGCACACCCGTGCAAACGCGCGCACTCACGGGCAAACATCTTGACAATTTAAAAAAAAATTATAAGATGTTCATTTGTACATTTTGTTCATAGTCTGTGGGGGCATGTGTTGTGTTGTGTTTATTCACATTTACACGGGCTCTGTCATTGGGGTTTACTTTTGGGAGTTTTACTCTTCTGGGGGCGTGTCCGTTTGCAGGGATCGGCCTACGGACACGCCCCCTACTGTCTTCCATGGACCGTGTTAGCCTTAGGTGTGATTCAGCATACCCTCATGCATATGCATGACATGCTGACGTCACACCGTTTAACTGCAGCCTCCGTGTAAGCCTTGTAACTCTTACACGGAGGCTTCGTGAATCCTGCCCATTAACATTTATAAGCCTTTTTGAGGGCATATAAAATATACTGCTTCAGTCAGAAGTGGTAGCCAAGAGACCACAAACCAACTGGGGAATCAGTCTAGCCAAAGTCTAAAGTTTAGCTGCCCAGTGAAAGACCGGGCCAATCAGAAGAGAGCTAGAGCAATGAGAGCCACATCATTTGAAAAATATCCAAGCATTCCAACTTGTATGTGGGGTGCGTGATCTGATAAGAGAAAGCATTGTTAGGTGAAATGTTTTAGCATGACAGAGCAGTCCAGATGAATCAAGAATAGTTACTTGGACATACCTCTAAACCTGCAGACACTGAAAAAAGAAATAAATGCTTAAAAGTGGAGTGTGACAAAAATGATGGAAAAATATAAGCACATTATCTAAGAATATGTGTAAAATCTATAGATTTTAATGAAATGTATTGCAAAATTCTTCCCGACAAGGTAATTTATTTTTGCTCCTGAAAAAAGATGTAAACGTGTGTCGTTTATCTTTAAATTACTGGTGCCAGTAGTATGTTGGTTATATAGTGTGGTTTTATGTGTTCTGTACTGCTTCAAAGATCATGAGTGATGAGGGGGTTCAGAAAGTTATATGAATGGGTAAATCAAGCCTGAAAATAGGGACATACCCCTCAAAATAGGAACATTGTGTACAGAGGGAAATCGGGTCTTAGTATAGGAACAGTTGAGAGGTTTGGTGGGGGGATTGGCCAAAAACATTAAAATGATGTGCAGACACTGAATGGTCATTTATGACTGGGAGCAGGAAAAAGAAAGTATGGTAGGTACAGGAGCTTAAAAGGAAGCAGTGTGAATGCAAGCTAAAGTGGCAGTCTACAGAGCAAATACTACTAATATCCCTGAAAGATGTCATGGTGAGTTGCTGAGAATGCAAGGTTCTCGAGACAGAAATGGAAAGGTATATATGTGTGTGTGTGTGTGTGGGGGGGTAGGGTTATTTGATAGGGACTCTGTCGAATAGGTAGAAACTAATTTAACTCAAAAGGTAGTAAATGGCAAGGATAGCTCATGGCACTGGACTGCATAGCTGTAGCTCTTCAAAGTAAACATTTTTTATTTGTGGTTATTTTAAGTAGTAGCAGTAGTCTTTCCTGTTTTGGGAATCAGATGTCCACTGATGTGCAGTGCTTGCATGGAGTTGCAGTTTGCATAAAAATACAAAATCGGCTGATCTGGTTGGGCCTTTTTCAACCAGCCCAACAATTATGCATATGCTGCATAAAGAATGGAATGATTATACCTTTTTAAAGTCCTCCTTGGGGGTCTGCAAGTTATCTTTCAGTTGGGGTTGCATGGATTGCTAGATTAAGCAGTGACCAACCTTTCTGATTGACTTGGACTGTATCATTTGACTAGTGTCTGAGGCAGCCTGAATCTAAACTCAACAAATGTGGAGGGACTTGTGTATGTGATGCAGACATGGAAGAGATTTTTTTTTTCATTTATATATGTTTTTTTGTAGTTAAAATAGATGTGCTTGACTGCCAGCCAGCCTGAATGAAGTTAAGCATGTTTTAATATTGCTTATGTGTTTGTGGATGCGAGGTTGCACCGGTTACGCAGTGTGGGTGTCTGTCAGCAATGTATTAGAAAATATTATTTATGCATTTGTTCATTCATTTTCACCATCGTACATCTCTGGTTTACAAAGCCAGTGAAGTGGATGTAATTGAGACACGTGTGTACGCTTGTGTATGAGGGGGGTGAAACTACTTTAGATATTACAGTAAACCCTCAGTTAATTGGCACCCATGGGGATTGGTAGATGCAGGATAACTGTAGATGTGATGTTGCCCTATCTCGCCTTCCTTCTTTCACTGTTTGAATTCGGAACCGATCCTCGGTTCCATCTCAGCTGTGTACAAAAGCTTGAGGTCTTCCACTGGCTCGTGGCTTTATCCCTATCCCATCATGCCCTAGTAGAGGTCCTCAGATCTCATTTGCCGCTAACAAGATCAGGTGTTCTCCATTGTGGCTGTGGCTAAGTCTATATATTTTTCTTCTAAAATAATTTAAATAATTGTCTTTTTTGTAAATTAAAAGATGTATAGTATTTAGCCTAGTTCTTAACTTGGTGCGTTCGATCTGTGGTTGTTGTTACAGTTGGCTTTCTTTTTTCTTCTGTAGGCCATTTAACCTCTTCCCTATCTCTTTTATATTTTCTTCTTCTTGAAATAGTCTTGTTTAAGTTAGAAAGCCTTAAATAATTTTTATTTATGTATATAATATATACACACACACATACGTGTGTATGTGTATATATATATATATATATATATATATATATATATATACACACACGTGTGTGAGTATGTATATATATATATATATATATATGTATATACTCACACACACACACACACACACACACACACACACACACACACACACACACACACACACACACACACACAGTGCAATGGAAAAGTATTTGCCCCCTTCCTAATTTCTTATTTTTTTTGCATGTTTGTCACACTTAAATGTTTCAGATCATCAAACAAATATACATTTTAGACAAAGATAACCCCAAGTAAACAGAAAATGCAGTTTTTAAGTCATGATTTTATTTATTAAAGAGAAAAAAACTATCCAAACCTACATGGCCCTATGTGAAAAAGTAATTGACCCCTAAACCTAATAACTGGTTGTGCCACCCTTAGCAGCAACAACTGCAATCAAGCATTTGTGATAACTGGCAATGAGTCTTTCACATCGCTGTTCATAGATAGGCACTAGGTTATTGGCCCAAGGGCCTATGTAAGCCTAGCCAGCAAGGTTCCATAGCTTACGCCACCCAAGAAAGTTATTTTCCTCTGCCACTGTCCAGCAGAGACACAGAAGTGATCCCCAGGGTGTATTTCCTATTTCCCATCCACTCATCAAGATTTTTCTTGGAGTGCTAATGAAGAACTTTGCTTGGCATATATGGGTAGCTTGTTCCAGAGTATAGGAAGTCTCTGGGACAGGAATCTGTCCCTCCAGCGTGTCCTGTTTATTGTGGTGACAAGGTTTAGGTCCCTAGAGCGTGTAGCTCGGAGGGATTGGGATTTCTTTAGGTGTAGCATGTCCAACAGCTCTGGGTTTGACATAGCTTTATATGTTAGGCAGAGACACCGGCACTGGCAAAGCTACCGTCGGAGTAGGCGATATGCTACGGAGTAAAGCTGTTGAGGAATTTTGGCCCACTCTTCTTTGCAGAATTGTAATTCAGCCATATTGGAGGGTTTCCGAGCATGAACCACCTTTTTAAGGTCATGCCACAGCATCTCAATTGGAATCAAGTCCGGACTTTGACTAGGCCACTCCAAAACCTTCATTTTTTTTTAAGCCATTCAGAGGTGAACTTGCTGGTGTGTTTTGGATCATTGTCCTGCTACAGTACCCAAGTTTGCTTCAGCTTGAGGTCACAAACTGATGGCCGGACATTCTCCTTCAGGATGTTTTGGCAGAGAGCAGAATTCATGGTTCCATCAATCACAGCAAGTCATCCAGAAGAATCCAGAAGTCATCCAGAAGAAGCAAAGCAGCCCCAGACCATCATGCTACCACCACCATGTTTGACTGTTGGCATGATGTTATTTTTCTGAAATGCTGTGTTACTTTTATGCCAGATGTAACGGGACGCACACCTCCCAAAAAGTTCAACTTTTGTTTCGGCAGTCTACAGAATATTTTTCCAAAAGTCTTGGGTATCATCAAGATGTTTTTTGGCAAAAGTGAGACTTGCCTTTATGTTCTTTTTGGTCAGCAGTGATTTTCGCCTTGGAACTCTGCCATGTGTGCCATTTTTGCCCCGTCTTTTTCTTATGGTTGAGTCTTGAACACTGACCTTAACTGAGGCAAGTGAGGCCTGCAGTTCTCTAGATGTTGTTCTGGGTTCTTTTGTGACCTCTTGGATGAGTCGTCGCTACGCTCTTGGGATAATTTTTGTAGGCAGGCCACTCCTGGGATGGTTCACCACTGTTCCATGTTTTCTCCAATCGTGGCTAGTGGTTCTCATCGTGATTTGCTGGAGTCCCAAAACTTTAGAAATGGCTTTGTAACATTTTCCAGACTGATAGATGTCGCTTACTTTGTTTCTCATCTGTTCTGGAATTTCTTTAGATCGCAGCATGATGTCTTCCTTTTTGGGATCTTTTGGCCTACTTCACTTTGTCTGACAGGTTCTGTTTAATTGAGCTCTTGATTCAGCTGGTCTTGCAGTAATCAGGCCTGGGTGTGGCTAGTGAAATTGAACTCAGCTTTCCCAAAAATGTGATTAACCACAGTTACTTCATGATTTAACAAGGGGGTGCAATTACTTTTTCACATAGGACCATGTAGGTTTGGATATTTTTTTTCCTTAGTAAATAAAATCATCACTTAAAAACTGCATTTTGTGCTTACTTGGGTTATCTTTGTCTAATATTTAAATGTGTTTGATGATCTGAAACATTTAAGTGTGACAGACATGCAAAGAAATAAGAAATCAGGAAGGGGGCAAATACTTTTTCATTGCACTGTGTATATAATCTGTTTAATCTTCCTTGGTAAAGAGAGCTACCGTTGGTCCATTTATATTAGAGGGCCTTCTTCCTTGTCCTACTTTTTCTATACAGACTGGCTTAGATGTTCACCGTGTTTCACTGTTGCAGTCATTACACTTGGGTTATCCTGCTGGCCGGCTACCCGCAGTCGGCCTGAATTCCAAAGTCTTGGTCCGGCGTCGGTTGCTGTCACCTCTTCCCTGACGTCAGTGCGCCAGGGGTATAAAAGATGCAGCCGATGCCATTTTCTTCAGTCTTTCTTGCTGCACGGTGCCCAAAGCAAAAGCAGTTCGCAAGTGCCGGTCGGCCGACTCCTGAGATTTTTGAAATTGAATTTCAGATCCAAAGTCTTCTATAAAGCTAAGTACCCCGTTGGGGAAACTTTTTTCTTGCTCCAGACCGATGTCAGAAAAAGTTAACAATTGTATTTCTTGTGGGAAGCAAATACCTCATAAGGATTTTCATTCTTACTGTATTCTTTGCCTAGGCCCTGACCACGACGTTGCTAGTTGTCGGTTTTGTGCTAGATTCAACCAATGCACTATTAAGCATCGGGACGATTTTGCTTTTCATTACTTTGGCTGAAGGTTTAACTACATAATGCCGTCGGAACAGCCGATGACCTGAGTTCATAAAAAGCACAAGGAAAAAGAAAAAAGGACAGGCATCCGAGGTCCAAAACTGATGATGAAACCTCTTCCAGGCCAGTCGCCGGTTCTCAGTGAGGTGCTTACGCAGCCCCTGACACCCGCTACCTCAGAGCCACAGGCCACCTCTGTCTCCCATGTGGAGACGACTAGGCCTCTGGATACTCAAGGTATTGGACCTTCGGTAACTAATCCCTCAGATGGGTCTGGAGCCACTGAGCAGGCATCGGCTTCTGAGGGTGTTTTCAGACCAACTTCAGCATCCAAGACAAAGACTAAAACAGTTTTAAAGACAAGGAAACAAGTACAGCATTCTCCAGGACAGACTTCCATGCCTAAGTAACATATGCTCAAAATGGCCGAAGACCTAATTACTTTGATCAGGGGTTACCATCCCCCACCAAGAGGCCTAGGCAATACACTGAATATGATTCCTCTGATCAGGTTTCCATTTCCTCTGACTCCTCTTCAGAACAGGGATACTCTATTCCTCCCTATGAGGATTCTGATGCTGAATAATCTATTCCTTCAGCTTCTCCTCCTGAGGATTACTCATTTGGGGAAACCCTGCATACCATGAGGGAGCATTTCCACTGGGAGAGCCAAGATTATTCAGATTCTAAGAAAAGGCTCAGAGACTTTCTTTTACTACCTCAGCACAGACCTCTTGCTATTCCAGCTGTTCTAGACATTGTAGATGATGTATTTTCAGAGTCCGGCCTGTCTCCCAATTCTTTACCTTCTGCACCTGTTAAGCCAGACAGATACTACAGGGTTCCAGATTCTCATAAGTGTCTATATAAAAACCCTGCTGCTGACCCAGAAACTATTTGTCAGGGTCCCAAAGGGGTCAAGGCTGCTACTGCAAGAAACCCTGTCCCCTCAGATAGAGATTCTCGGGCACTGGACAGATGGGGGAAAAAAGTTTACACTTCTGCTACCTTGGCTGTAAGGGCTTTAAATTGTCAGTTTCATATGCTTAAATATCAGCAATACTTAATGTCTCTGTTAAAACAGAAAATGTTGACAAATTCTGAATGTTCTGAGAACAAGGAATTGCAGGATTTATTGCATACAGCTGAACAAGTGGGAAAGCATACTTTGCAATGTGGTTATGATTCACTGGAGGCCTCTTGAAGGGCCGCTGTAACAGGTTCTGTCATTAGAAGGCATGCTTGGTTAAAGGAACAGACTCTGCCTGATCATGTTAAAGCAAAATTATTGGATGCTCCATTACAGCATGACACTTTGTTTGGTGTTAAGGCAGAAGAGGTGTTGAAGAAAATGGAGGATAAAGCTAAATCTATGCAGACAGTGAAGGATTTCTTACAGGTACAGCCACCCAGATTTAGCAGGAACTGGCCTTCTAAGAACTGGTCCTTTCCCGTGTCAGACAGGCCACAAAGAGGCAGATACAGACGCCCTAGAGACAGACATCAACCCCAGGGCTCATACAGGCCCAAACAATGGGGTGCTTCTACCTCCAAAAGCGGAGAAGACAAATCACAGCCATATAGGAAACCGTCCCAATGACTTCCCTCTGCCAATGCCAAGCATTTATCTTTTGGCAGCACCCTTAGGGGGAAGCTAGCACTTTTTTCACAAAATTGGCACATGATCACCCAGGACAAATGAGTCTTAAATATAGTCTCTCAGAGCTACAGGTTCCACTTTCACACCCTTCCAAAGGCAAAAGGTATGCCAGACCTGCCACACAATCAATGGGCAGAGGCACAAAACCAAGTGTCATCTCTCATGGACATGAGGGCTATTCAGCCAGTGCCACAACAAGAGCAGGGACAAGGATTTTACTCAAGACTTTTCATAGTACCAAGAAAGGACAAAGCATGGAGACCAATTCTGGACCTGTCTATTCTAAATACTTTTCTGGACGTTCCAAAATTCAAAATGTTGACTCTGCAGCAGCTTCTGCCCATACTGAGCAAGAAGGCTTGGCTTGTAACTTTGGACCTCAAAGAGGCATACCTGCATGTCCCAATCAGACAATCTTGCAGAAGATACCTCAGATTCATAGCTGGCTCAATTCACTACCAATTCTCTGCACTGCCCTTTGGCTTATCTACTGCGCCCAGGGTCTTCACAAAATGCCTGGCACCAGTAATTGCATTTTGCAGACAAAGAGGAATTCATATATATCCCTACTTGGACGACTGCCTTATTCAAGCAGAGACCAAAGCATTCCACTAAAGCATCTGGCGTTTGTAAAAAGATTACTAATTTGCCTAGGGTACACAGTAAATGAAAAGAAATCAAAACTAGTACCCTCTCAAGAGATAATATTCCTGGGTGCAAGTTTAAATACAACTGCCTAGATGGTTTATCTCACGCCAGACAAACAAAGGCAACTGACTTCTTATTTTGAAAGCATGGCAACAAAGACCCAGTTATCTGCAAGAAAAATTCTGCAGGCTCTGGGCTACATGGCCTCCTGCATTCTGCTAATTCCATATGCAAGACTGCATATGAGGAAACTACAATGGTATCTAAAAAGTGTTTGGACTCAACATTGCCACAGCCTGGAATCATTAATTTCAGTCATTCCCTGCCTGCAACAGGAGTTTCGATGGTGGGCTCAGGCCTGTCACCACAACAAGGGACAGCCATTCACTTTACCCACAGCCAGGCAAACACTAACAACAGATGCATCAGATTATGCCTGGGGGGCCCACATGGCAGGAAAATGTATTCAGGGCACATGGCCCCCAAGCCAAAGGCATCTACACATCAATCAAAAAGAGATGCTAGCTGTACAAAATGCCCAGACAGCCTTCAGGGACCTACTTAATCCAGGACAGCTGCTGATAAAGACGGGCAACACCACAGTAATGTGGTACATAAACAAGCAGGGGGGCACACATTCCTACTCCCTCTGCAGACAAGCCATGATTTTGTGGAACACAGCATTGACCTACCAAGTACACCTGCAAGCACAATTCCTGCCAGAAAAAAACAAATGCTCTGGCAGACAAACTAAGCAGAAACCTCATGGATCCTCACGAGTGGAAACTAGATCCACAAATCTTCAGCATGATAACAAGGAAATGGGAATGCCTAGACATAGATCTTTTTGCCTCCCCTCACAACTGCCAACTTCAGAGATTCTGCACAAGGACTTATCACAAACAAGCATGGAAAGTGGATGCTTTGTCATTCAGCTGGAACGACCTTACAGTATATGCCTTTTCTCCACTGCCTCTCCTCCCCAAGGTACTCCTAAAGGTCAGACAAGAGAAGCCACAAATGATACTGATTGCCCCGGATTGGCCATACCAACACTGGTACCCAATGTTAAGGAGCTTATCCCAAGGCCCAGCCTGGACATTGCCTCAAATTCCTCATTTACTGACCCAACAAAACAGTCAGATCCTGCACAGCCAACTCAGAACTCTAAATCTAGCTGCATGGCGGATAGTGTAACCATTCAGAATACACCTCTCTCTAAAGCTGTTATGGATGTTATTTTGGAGGCCAGGAGGCCCAGCACCAGAAAATCTTATGCAGAAAAATGGAAGAGATTCTGTGCTTGGAACCAGGCACAAGAAATTGACACACTTGTTCCAAATATTCCTCAGATTTTACAATATCTAACTGAGATGCTGGACAAAGACCTATCCTTCTCATCAATTAAGATCCATGCCTCTACCATTTCAGCTCATTACAATACAGACCCACCTATTTTGTCACATCCACTTCTTAGGCAGTTCCTCAGGGGGGGCAAAAACATAAGACCTCCAGGGAGAGCACCAGTACTTGCATGGGACCTCAATTTTGTCTTAGAAAAACTCACACTGCCTCCTTTTGAGCCAGCCAATACAGCTAAGATAAAATTCTTATCATGGAAAACAGCCCTGTTCCTAGCAATAACTTCAGCAAGAAGAGTCGCAGAGTTACAGGCATTAATGGCTGTGGAACCTTTTATTATCTTCCATCTGGACAGGGTTTCTCTAAGGACAAACCCAACATTTATGCCTAAGGTAGTGTCCAGTGTGGCTCTTATCCAAACCATTCATTTGCCTACTTTTTACCCAAACCCACAGAATAAAGGGGAGAGACTTCTGCATTCTTTGGACATACACAGACAGCTACACTTCTACTTGGACAAAACTAAAGCTTTCAGAAAGACTGAGCAACTTTTAGTGGCATATGCAGCAGGATCACAAGGAAAGGCCATCTTAAAGCAGACTATTTCAAAATGGATAGGACACTGCATTCGTTTCTGCTATTCACAACATGGCAAATCAGTGCCTAAGGGAATTAGACCACATTCTACCAGGGCAGCAGCCACCTCAGCAGCCTTCCTCAGAGGAGTACTAACCAAGGATATTTTGGAGACTGCAACTTGGACTTCAGTGCACACTTTTAATAAGCACTGCCACTTACCTCTTTATTCTAAATCCCGAGCAGGCTTTGCCACTGCAGTTTTGCAGGGCCTTATAGCCACTCCTGATTCTATTTAGACCCAGCCGCCCAACCTCAGCTTTGGGATTCAACCCAAGTGTAATGACTGCAACAGTGAAATATGATGAACATAGTACAGTTGTGTACCTACCATAAATGTAGATGTTCGAGTGTATTCACTGTTGCAGTCCAGGTTACCCACCCACCATCCCCCTTTCTTTGCTGGGACTTATCTGTACTTCTCTATCCTGTACAACCTATGTGGTGTATTTGCTTGTAGATGAAGGTATTGTTTATTTTAGTGCATGCTTTTATAAGCAATGTTTTTAACCTAGCCTTTTGGGGGCACCTGATGTTTGGGGCCAGAAAAACTGAAAAAAATGGCGTCGGCTGCATCTTTTATACTCCTGGCGCACTGATGTCAGAGAAGAGGCGACAGCAACCAACGCCAGATCAAGACTTTGGAATTCAGGCCGACTGCGGGTAGCCTGCCAGCAGGATAACCCAAGTGTAATGACTGCAACAGTGAATACACTCGAACATCTACATTTGTGGTAGGTACACAACTGCACTTTTTTAGTTTTAAGTTCCTCTGCTTAGCTGTTTATTACAAAAATAAATAAATAAATAAAGTTTATCTTTATTAATAGTAGTAAATTTTCTTGGTTCTATTGTGTTGCTGCCATTGACATTGCAATGAATCCAAACCCTCAGGGTTTAAAAAGTGTACTAAATGCAACCCAAAAAATGTCTTTAACTGATGGTGACACAGTTTTTGTGTACTGTCTTGGTGCAGTCCATTTGCAGGAATCATGTGCCATTTGCCATGCATTCATTAGCAGAGTGTTGTTGGAAAGGAAGAATAAGTTAATTTTGAGAGTGTTACTGAAGATTTCATTCACAGAAGCACTTGAAGAGGGTCAGATTACTTCAAAAGTATCAAAATCCCCCTCTTCCAGAACAGAGAAGTCAGGAAAAAGATCTTCTATTTCTTCTACTCATTTGGAACAGTCAAAGAAATTGGCTAAAGAATCCTTCTCGGACCTGAAGACTGTCGGGCCCAAAAAACCTTCCTCCTTGGCTCCTGCTGTGGTTTCGGTGCCAGTGGAGTTTCAAATACAGAGCCAGTCCCCGGAACTGGAACTGGTCTCTAAAACCCTGAGATCTCCATTGCTCCCAGTCAGATCTCCTACTCCCTCCTCTCGATCATCCAGAAGTCTCTCTGATGATGATGTGGATCGTGTGGTGTGGAGACTTTTGAGGACACCGGCACTGGCAAAGCTACCATCAACTCCAACCTAGAGGTATTCGGAGCCGATGAAAACCACCACCTTTCCATCGATTCCTCCTCTGATCCAATCTGGGACCTTGGAATTGGAGTGTCTGGAAGTAGTTATAGTGGAACCGTTGGAACGAAGACCTACACCAGGATCTTTGGGCCCAACTACCACTCCAAATTCCTCGTTCTGTCTGAACTCGAGGGGTCTGGGAGCAAACGTTTTTCGGTCAGGACCAGGGAGGAAAATCAGGTCAGACAGTCGTGTGATCCGAACAGGCCTCTCAGGGCTTCAGCACAGGTGAGCTCAGCTCCTACACCAGCCTCTGAGCCAAACCCCTTGGATCCGGGAATGCCTACTGGTTCTTTGGGGCCTGGAGCTTCCTTGGATCAGGGGTGGCGGGTCTTTGAGATGATGAGGAGAGTGCTTGCAACCTCTGACAGCTCCACTCCCAGGTACAGGCATTCTTCCCTCAAAAGCACCAGTGTCTGTCTTCATACCCAGCACATCCACACACATGTTCATAGTTTCATAGGTTGGTACTAGGTCATCTGTCCTAGGGCCTATACAAGCCTAGCCATAACAGTTCCCTGGCTGTTTCTTCCCACACTATTTACTTCCCTAGACCCCTGTCTAGCAGGATGACTGACATGATCCCCGGGGTAAATTTCCTTTCTCCCATCCAGTCGTCAAGGTTCCTTTTGAAGAGGGCCAAAGAGGCACTCTGCTTGACATGTATGGGCAGTCTATTCCAGAGTCTGGGGAGTCTCTGGGTCAGGAACCTTTCCCTCCAGCATGTTTTGTTTATTGTGATGACAAGGTTTAGATCCCTGGAGTGTGTGGCTGTGAGGGATTGGGATTTCTTTAAGTGTAGCATGTCCAACAGCTCTGGTTTTGACATGGCCTTGCATGTTAAGCAGAGATCGCCTCTGAGAGTATAGCTGGAGATTTTTACGGCGGTCAGCGTAGGGCATCTGCTTTAGGCCTGTGATTTTTTTAGTGAGGTATTTCTGCGGCCTTTCCAGTTGTTGCAGATGTCTTGAGAGGTACATACCAAATGAGGCGTTGTATTCTATAATGGGTCTAATGAGAGATGAGTACAGTGGGACAGTGACCTCTTTTTTTCTGGATGAAAAGCCCTTAGTGATGAGGTGTGCCACATAGAAGGATTTCCTGACTGTTGTGGCGATGTGGTTATCGAAAGTGAGACCACTGTCCACCCGTGTCCCTAAGTCTCTTATCACACTTTCGGTGTATAGTGTACTGCCGTCTATATGGTAATTCATGGGTACATGTTTTTTCCCAAAGGGGATAACTATACATTTCTTGGCATTGAGCTTGATCCCATGGCTCTGGCACCAATCATCTGTTTCTGTAAGGCCCTTTTGTAGAGTATCCACATCTTTTGGGGATTCAATAATGGCTTCCAGTTTGCAGTCACCTGTGAACTTTGTTAGCCAGAGTCCCTTAGTTTTGGCTTCAGAGAAGTAGATGCCAAACAAGAGCAGTCCCAGGACTGAACCCTGAGGTACTCCACTTGTCATTTGTCTGGAGCTGGATTTGGAGTCGGCTACTTTTACAGTGTGGGTTCTATTAGTAAGCCAGTTAGCAACCCATTGGGTGACGTAGGGATTAATGCCCAGCTTAGTAAGTTTATCTATGATTCCTGAGTGGGGGATGGTGTCAAAGGCCTTGGCAAGGTCTAGATAGGCTGTGTGAACCACCTTACCCTTGTCCATGGCTCTGGAGACAGTTCAGGAGACAAGATCAGCCCTTCACGAAACCAAACTGGGTGGGGGTCAGTGTTTGAAGGTTGCCAATGTCTTTGTTTATAAGTTCCATGATAATACGCCCCATGGCCTTGCAGATAAGGCTCATCAGACTGATGGGACGATAGTTTCTGGGATCCAAGGTGGACCCCCCCTTGTGGAGTGGGATAACTGTAGCTCTGCGCCACTCAGTTTGCATGAAACCTGAGGTGAGGCTATGATTAAACATGACACTTAGTGAGGTGCCAGTTCATATTGTAATTCATGTAGTACACAGCTCGGGATGTCATCTGGTCCCATGGATGCTGTAGTCTTAGATTTGGAGAGTGCGTTTTTTACCTGTGTGGCCGTTATTACCGGAATTTGGCAATCTTTTGGTATTGCGATGGGCCATTTAGGAAACCCAAAGTCTCAGGATGCCCCATTGGGTGAAGCCCTCTCTTCCGAAACCTCTCTGGAATACCCTTCTGAAGAGGTCCCTCGAAAAAGATTATGCAAGAGGAAGCATTTAGACTCCCAGAGGAGTCCATTACTTCAGATACAGACCTTGATGAATTGGAAGGGCCCCCACGGTCACCCTCTGAGGATGTCTCCTTAGCGGACAGCCTAGAGATTCTAAAACTGAGAGGTGGCTGGATGTCCAAACCTTCTGAGGAGGAGTCTATATACCTGGAGGCTTTTGGGTCTCACCCTTCCACCGCTTGGGTGTCTCTGCCCTTTGACGAACTCCTGAATGTAGTTAGTCGAAAGGCGTGGGAGTCTCCAGACTCAATGGAACCTGTTCCTCAGAGGCCAAATAAGTTTATTTTAGCCCCTTCAGGCAAAGAGTTTGTTACTAAAGGTGTCCCAGTAGATGCTGTGGTGGCGGTAGCCATCAAAAAGGAACTGTCGGAGACATACTTGTCTGTCCATCCATCGAACAAGGAGTCTCATACCATGGACAGATACGGGAAGCGCATGTTCTCTTCAACGACATTTGCACTCGGATCGCTGACCTATCAGAGAGATCTCCTGAAAGAGCTAGGAGATGCTCTACAAGGTTCAATAGCTACGGGGGTTTCAGACAAGGTTTCCTCCCAGCTCTCTACCTTAAAGTCTGTGATTAACTCCTCCATGAGGTTTCTTTCTTAAGCAGCAGAAGGAGTGAGCAGGGCAGCGGGTTCAGGAATTTCCCTGAGAAGACATTCCTGGATGCCCTTGTGTGACTTTGTGGAGCCTTTTAAGTCTACCTTTGTTAATGCCCCCTCCAATGGTTTGTCACTCTTTGGACCAAAAGTTAAGGACACACTAACCAGGTGCGAGCAAGAAGGACAAGCTCTCTGTGCCGTAAAAGTCCATTTTTCATTACCTTTTAGACCTTACCCTAAAGATCAAAAAGGAGGAAAGATGTGGTTCAAAAAATCCCAGAGAGCTTTTCAGGGTGCACATGGTGACCCTTCCTCCAGGGACAGAAGGGGAAGCTGTAATAGGAGACGCTATCCACATGGCAGAGGGGCTTCGCAATATCAGGGTAACAGACATTCATTCCAAGGTAGGCCCTTTCAGTGCTTGTGAAAGTAGGCCCATCTGCCCATCTCTGGAGGCAGTCGGGGGTCACTTATCTTTGTATCCAGAAGCTTGGGTAGAAATAACAAAAGACAAGTGGGTACAAAGCATTGTATCCAGAGGCTACTCTATACCCTTTTACTTCCCTGTCTTGAACATAAAGAACATCCCGGACATTCCACCCAGTCAAAGGGAACAGGCAACTCTAGAAATTCAAAAGTTGCTAGACAAAAGAGACATCCAAACAGTCCCCACAGACCAAATAGGATCTGGAACTTACTCAAGGTTCTTTTTAGTTCTGAACAAAACAGGAGACTGGAGCCTCATACTGAATCTCAGCAGATTAAACAGATCAGTAAGAAAAGCAAAGTTCCGTCTGGTAACACTGCATCTGTATTTCCTTTTCCAGTTGGATGTGCTGTATAGATCTCCAGGATGCGTACTACCACATAAAAATGGACAAGCCATCCAGGAGTCCTCTGCGCTTTTGGCTGGGAACCAGTCACCATCAGTTTCGAGCCCTGCCTTTTGGTCTCACTACAGCCCCCAGAGTGTTCACCAAGTGTATGGTGGTTTACCTTCATTATGTTGAAAGTGATTTGTGCGATCGCACTATCGTGTGACTTTAAATCACGAAATTCAACATGTTTCCGAATTGAAATGTAGAAACTGGTTTCCTGGAAAAACAGCTTCGACCATTTTCGAACTGCAGCACAACAGTAAAAGTTAGGTGACATTTCCGAATGTCTCCAAACATCGTTATGCAGGGGGGCAAACCCTCCTGTACCCCCATGAGGGGGGCTGTGTCCCCCACACCCCCTGCTACTTTAATATACAAACTGCGAGATTGCACTACAGTGATGGAAAGGGTGCATTTCCCGATCCCCGCTATAGTGCGACCTGCACCTGGAATGCTGAATTCAATTGAGTGAAAGTGCCAATGTGCATTCACTCATTGGAATTCACAACGTTTGCAGTTGATATTCCCCAAAACCTAAAGTTGTACTTTCCCACTTTGGTGCAATCGTACAACTTACTTTCAACATAATGAAGGTAAACCATGTATGGCAGTGGTCATGACTCATTTGAGACGTCTAAGATTCCTAGTATTTTCATATCTAGACAACTGGCTCCTAACCACCACCACCAAGCATCTACTACTAAAAGCAAGAGACACCGCATTACTTCTCTGCTGTCACCTAGGAATCACGATAAATTACAAAAAATCAGCCTAGTTGTCATCTCAGCGTATTGTTTTTATAGGGGCAGATCTAGACAAGACAAACATGATAGCAAAACTTCCTACAGAAAGAATTCTAGTTCTGAGACAACAAGTTTTGAATCTTCTCTTCTTCTCTTTTGCCTGTACTCTTTGAGTACAGGCAAAAACAGTTCTGCAAGTCTTGGGAACCATGGCAGCAGCGATAAATTTAGTTCCGCTAGCATGCATGCACTTGAGAATCCTGCCGTGGCTAGTTCACTCAGTGGTCATTGCAGGAACTACCCATGTCTCACCAAATTCTGATGAGTCCTGCAAAAAAGACCTTCACTGGTGGCTTCACTCCACTCGCGTGACATCAGGTCTAACCTTTGTCCTTCCGCAGTCTTTAACCACAATAACCACAGATGCTTCCCAGACAGGGTGGGGGGCATTATCTGGGAAGGACAGTGCAAGGCACGTGGCAAGATCACGAGATCTATTTGCACATCAGTGTCCTATAGATGAGAGCAGTGCTTTTGGCATTGCAAGCACTTCAGGACATTCTCCTGCTGGGAGTGATTGCAATACAGACAGACAACATGTCAGATGTTTGGTACATAAACAAACAAGGAGGAACCAGGTCCTACCCCCTTTGTTGAGATGCCCTGAGAGTATGGCAGTGGGCGACCTCCTCCCAATGCTTTCTGATAGCAATGCGCATCCTGGGGAAATCCAGTGTGATAGCAGACAAACTCAGCAGAGCGATTCTGATGCCTCACAAGTGGTCCCTAAAACCTGAAGTAGCGGAGATGATTTTCCACAAATGGGGTCAGCCCTGCTGTGACCTTTTTGCCACATCCATGAATGCCAAATGCAGCAGCTGTTTTGCCCTAATCCCCCCTCGGGGGAGTCACCAAGGGATGCATTTCTACACAATTGGCCATCGGGTCTCCTTTATGCCTTCCCTCCCTTTCCTTTGATACCCAAAGATATTCTTCGTGTTTCACTGTTCCAGTCATTACATTTGGGTAATCTGCTGGCAGGTTGCCCTCATTCGGCCTGAATAACAAAGTCTTGGGTCCTGCGTTGATTGCTGTCTTCTCTTCCATGACATCAGGTCATCAGGGGTATAAAACATGCAGCCGAGGCCATTTTATTCAGTCTTTCTTGCCTCGCGGTGCCTGAAGCAGAAGCAATTCGCAAGTGCCAGTTGGCCAACTCCGGAAATTTTCGCATTCGAGTTTCAGAACCGAAGTCTTTAACTAAAGCAAAGTACCCCGTTGGGGAAACTTTTTCTTGCTCCTTACCAATGTCAGTAAAAGTTAATAATTGCATTACTTGTGGGAAGCAAATACCTCATAAGGATTTTCATTTGTACTGTATTCCTTGCCTAGGCCCAGATCATAACGTGTCTTGCTGTCGGTTTTGTGGCAGATTTAACCAACACACTATTAAGCGTTGGTATATTTTTGCTTCAAAATATTTTGGATCCAGATTGAATTACCCTGAAATGTCGTCGGTTAGCAGTCCGACTACCGGATTTCACAAAAAACGCAAAGAAAAAGACAGAGACAGACCGTCGAGGTCCAAAATCGATGATGAAGCTTCTCCTAAGCCAGTCGCCAGTTCTCCTGTACTTAGTGAGGCGCTTTCGCAGCCCCTAATACCCGCTACTTTTGAGTCGCAGGCCTCTACCGAGACCCATGCGGAGTCCGGTATGCCGCGAGATTCTCAGAGTATTGAACCCGCGGATGTCTCTCCCTTGGATGGGTCCAGAGCTGCTGAGCAGGCACCGGCTTCTGAGGGTTTTTTCAGGCCTCAACATTTTTATATAAAACCGATGCCAGCTTCAAAAACGAGATCTAAAACATCTTCTAAGTCTAAAAAAACAATGCATGAGCCATGTGCTCAGGCCCCTATGCTTAAAAAACAGATGATCAAAATGGCTGAGGACTTAATTACCTTGATCAGGGGTTCCCAACCCCCCCCGCTAAGAGGCTTAGGCAAGACACTGATTATGAATCTTCAGATCAGGTTTCCATTTCTTCTGATTTCTCTTCTGATCAGGACTTTTCTATTCCACCCTATGAGGATTCAGATGCAGAAGAATCCATCCCATCTGCATCTCCTCCTTAGGATTATTCTTTTAGAGAAACCTTGCATACTTTAAGGGAACATTTTCATTGGGAGAGTCAGGATTTCTCTGAGTCAAAAAAGAGGCTTAGCGATTTCCTTCTTCTTCCTCAGCATAGGCCTTTGGCAATGCTTCCTGTATTAGACATTGTTGATGATGTATTTTCGGAATAAAGCATGGCTCCTGATTCCCTACCTCCAGCTCCTAGTAAGCCAGACAGATATTACAGGGTTCCTGGCCCCCCACAAATTTCTATTCAGAAATCCTGCTGCTGATCCTGAGATTATCTTACAGGGTCCCAAAGGTGTAAAGGCCTCTACAGCCAAAAATCCTACCCCCTCTGATAGAGATTCCAGGGCGCTGGATAGATGGGGAAAGAAGGTTTATACGTCTGCAACCTTGGCAATTAGGGCCTTAAACTGCCAGTTTCATATGCTTAAATATCAACAGCATGTTATGGGCTTATTGAAACAGAAAATGATGTTGATTTCCGATTGTGTGGAAAATAAAGAATTACAGGAATTATTGCATGCAGCAGAACAGGTTGGAAAGCATACTTTGCAGTGTGGTTTTGATTCCTTGGAGGCCTCTTGCAGGGCCGCAGTTACTGGATCTGTGATTAGAAGGCATGCCTGGCTCAAGGAGCAAAATCTTCCTGATCATGGTAAAGCTAAATTGTTGGATGCCCCTTTACAGCATGATACTCTGTTTGGTAATAAGGCAGAAGAGGTTTTAAAGAAAATGGAAGACAAAGCTAAATCTATGCAAACTGTAAAAGATTTCTTACAAGTGCAGCCACCCAGGTTCAGTGGGCACTGGCCTGCTAAAAATTGGTCCTTTCCTGTGTCTAACAGAGCCTCTCAGGGCAAATACAAGTGCTCAAAAGGCTCTAGATACCAATCACAAGGTTTTTACAAGTCAAAGCAATAGGGTGCCTCCAACTTCAAATCTGGAGGAAACAAAGCACAATCCTACAGTAAGCAGTCTCAATGACTTCCTTCTACCTTCACCAAGCACTTATCTTTTTGCAGCCTCCTTGGGGGGAAAATTAGCACTTCATGTTCAAAATTGGCAGTTAATTACCCAGGACAAATGGGTATTAAACATAGTATCCCAGGGGTACAGATTTCATTTCCATACTTTGCCAATTCCAAACGGTTGGCCAGATCTACCACAAAATAAATGGGCAGAGGCTAAGAAACAAGTTACGTCCCTCATGGATATGAGGGCTATTCAACTAGTACCAGAACAGGAAAAAGGACAAGGTTTTTATTCAAGACTTTTCCTGGCACCCAGAAAAGACAATGCCTGGCATCCAATACTGGACTTTTCGATTTTGAACACATACCTGGACATTCCAAAATTCAAAATGCTGACTTTGCAACAGCTACTGCCTATGCTGGGCAGGAACACTTGGTTAGTGACTCTAGACCTAAAAGAGGCATAGCTGCATATCCCAATAAGGGAATCGTGCAGAAGATACCTCCGCTTCAAGGCAGGTTTTTGCATTACCAATTCTCTGCACTGCCCTTTGGCTTATCTACTGCACCCAGGGTCTTTACAAAGTGCCTGGCACCAGTAATTGCATGTTGCAGACAAAGAAGCATACAAATTTATCCTTACTTAGACGACTGTCTCATTCAAGCAGAGAACAAGGACATTCTTCAACATCTGGCATTTGTAAAAAGGCTTCTAACATGCCTAGGGTACACAGTAAACGAAAAGAAATCCCAACTGGTACCCTCTTAAATAAATACATTCCTGGGTGCAAGCTTGAATACAACTTCCCAGATGGCTTTCTTTACGCCAGACAAACAAAGGCAACTGACAACATACATTAAACGGATGGCAACAAAAAAATAGTTATCTGCAAGACAAATTCTGGTGGCTTTGGGATTCATGGCATCCTGCATTCTACTAATTCCATATGCAAGACTGCATATGAGGAAACTTCAGTGGTACCTAAAAAGTTTATGGAGTGAACATTGTCACAGTCTGGAAACAATGATTCCTCTCATTCCCTGCCTACAACAGGAGTTTTTTTGGTGGGCAGAGACATGTCACCAAAACAAGGGACTGTCATTCACTCTACCCCCTGCCACCCAAACCCTAACTACAGACGCATCAGACTATGCTTGGGGGGGGGCACCTGGCGGGGAGATGCATTCAGGGCACATGGAGCCCAAAACAAATGCATCTGCATATTAACCAGAAAGAGATGCTAGCTGTTCAGAATGCTCTGACAGCCTTCAAGGACTTACTTCATCCAGGACAACTACTGATAAAGACGGACAACACCACGGTTATGTGGTACATAAACAAGCAGGGGGTACACATTCCTACCCCCTTTGCAGACTAGCCATGGCATTGTGGAACACAGCTTTGACTTACCAAGTACATCTTCAAGCTCAATTCCTGCCAGGAAAACAATGCACTCTGGCAGACGACCTAAGCAGAAATCTTATAGACCCGCACGAGTGGAAACTGGATCCACAAATCTTAAGAATGGTAACACAGAAATGGGGGAGCCCAGACATAGATCTATTTGCTTCTCCCCAAAATTATCAACTGGACAAATTCTGCACAAGGACTTATCACAGACAAGCGTGGAAAGTGGACGCCCTATCCTTCAGTTGGACAAACCAATCAGTCTCTGCCTTTTCCCCTCTGCCTCTTCTCTGCAAGGTCTTACTAAAAGTCAGACAGGAAAGACCAAAAATGATCCTGATTGCTCCGGACTGGCCTCGCCAGCACTGGTACCCAATTCTAAGGAATATGTCTCAACTTCTTCCTTGGTACTTGCCTCAAATACCCCATCTACTGTCTCAACAGAACAATCAAATTCTGCACACTCATCTCCAAACTCTGAACCTTGCAGCATGGCTGATCATTTAATTATTCAAACAACACCTCTCAGTAAATCTGTGATGGATGTCATTTTGGAAGCCAGAAGGCGTAGTACTAGAAAATCTTATGCTGATAAATGGAAGAGATTCTGTGCTTGGAACCAAGCATAAGGAACGGACACAGCAAAACCAAATATCCCTCAGATTTTACAATACTTGAATGAGATGCTTAACAAGGGCCTATCTTTTTCTTCAATAAAAATCCATGCCTCTGCCGTCTCAGTTCATTACAACACGGAGCCTCCCCTCTTTTCTCATCCTCTGCTAAGACAGTATCTTAGAGGGGCCAAAAATTTAAGGCCTCCTAGAAGATCACCAACTCCTGCATGGAACCTCAATTTTGTGCTGGAAAAACTCACCCTGCCTCCTTTTGAACCAGCAGCTACTACAGATTTAAAATTTTTATCTTGGAAAACAGCTTTCCTCTTGGCAATCACTTCATCAAGAAGGGTTTCAGAGATACAGGCCCTCATGGCTGTGGAACCTTTTATTACATTTTACTTGGACAGGGTGTCCCTCAGGACCAATCCTTCCTTTATGCCTAAGGTGGTATCCAGTGTGGCTCTTAACCAAACAATTCACCTGCCAACATTTTACCCAAATCCGCAGAACAAGGGGGAGCGGATTCTGCATTCTTTGGAATACATAGACAACTAAGATTCTACTTAAACAGGACCAAATCTCTAAGAAAGTCTGAGCAACTACTGGTGGCATTTGCTTCAGCATCAGAGGGGAAGGCTATATCAAAGCAGACTATTTCTAAGTGGATAAGCCACTGCATTCGTTTCTGCTACTCGCACCATGGTAAACCTGTACCCAAGGGATTCGGGTCACACTCCATCAGGGCTGCCTCTACCTCAGCAGCCTTTCTCAGAAGAGTTCCAACCAAAGACATTCTAGAAGCTGCTACTTGGAGCTCTGTTCATACCTTCACAAAGCTTTATCATTTGCCTCTCTTCTCCAAATCCAGGGCAGGCTTTGCCACTGCAGGTCTGCAGGGCCTCATAGCCGTTCCTAATGCTATTTATTTCCATCCTCCCATCCATAGCTTTGGGATTCTACCCAAATGTAATGACTGCAACAGTGAAACATGAAGAACATAGTGCAGTTGTGTACACTTACCATAAATGTAGATGTTTGAGTGTATTCACTGTTGCAGTCTGGGTTACCCACCCGCCATCCCCCTTTCTATACCTTTTCTTTCCTTCACTATACTCAAAAGCCTTTGTGGTGTATTTGCTTTTAGTTGAAGGTAAAGTTTATGTTTCTAAAAGTGCAATTATATATTTACTGTTTATTTATATATATATTTTTGCTCCCCATTTGGGGGGGCACCTGACATCTGGGAAAGAAAAACTGAATAAAATGGCGTCGGCTGCATATTTTATACCCCTGGCGACCTGACATCATGGAAGAGGAGACAGCAACCGACGCAGGACCCAAGCCTTTGTTATTCAGGCCGACTGAGGGCAACCTGCCAGCAGATTACCCTAATGTAATGACTGCAATAGTGAATACACTCGAACATCTACATTTATGGTAAGTGTACAGAACTGTACTTTCTTCAGAAAGCCAGCTCATTGGGAAGCAATCTGATTCTCGTTGCCCCATACTGGCCTCGTCAAATTTGGTTCCCCTTCCTTTGGCCTCATCTCCAGGTGGAGTCGTGGGTTCTAGACCCCATTCCAGACCTTTTGACTCATATGTGGGGAATGTTCCACCACTCTCTTCAAACCCTCAAATTGACAGCTTGGCTGCTCCGATTCCAAATATAGCCAGGCTCCCTGACCTTTCTCCTTCTGTGAAACATATCTTGATCTCATCTCATAAGGCCTCAGTGAGAAAACTATACATGAGCAAATGGAAATAGTTTTCTTATTGAGCGTTAAGTAATCACATTGATCCCTTTTCTACTCCCATAGGTTCCATTCTTGAATTTCTAATGAAGATATTTAATGAAGGCACAGCTGCAGCTACCATTTGAGTCCAGTTAGCAGCAATATCCAATTTTCATGTAAATGATGTAGCCCCAAATATGATGTCTCACAAACTATGCAAAGCCTTCCTGAGAGGCACTGTTCTATTAAGACCACCCATTAAGACCCCTCTACCACCATGGGACCTAAATTTTGTTTCCCCTGTTTGATCCCCCCCCCTTTGAACTTGCATCATCTTGTGAGCTAACGTTCTTGACATGGAAAACGATTATTTTATTTGCCATCACTTCTGCTAGAAGAGTTTCAGAACAGCAAACATTATCAATAACCCCCCACATGCTTTTCCACAAAGACAGAGTGTCCCTTCGAACAAACTTATCCTTCCTACCAAAAGTATGTTCAGAGTCAAATTTAAATCAGTCCCTAGATCTACCAGTGTTTTTTCCCAACTATGGCAACAAGACAGAATATATGCTACACCAACTGGATGTACATAGACAACTATGTTTCTACTTACATAGGACAAATGACTTAAGAAAATATGACCAATTATTTGTTTCATTTTCAGAAGCTAAGAAAGGTGCCCCTGTATCTAAAGTCACACTTTCAAAATGGCTGACAAGATGGTATTACCTTTACATGCAAATCTAACAACAAAGATATTCCCAGCAAAGTCAAAGGCCATGCTGCGAGAGACATAGCAGCTTCTTCTGCCATTCGCGTTAGACTACCAATTGATACCATTTGTGTTGCTGCAACATGAGCAAGACCTCACACCTTTATCACTCATTACAAAGTGGATTTGGCCTCCAGGAACAGGGCCTCTTTTGGGTCCACTGTTCTGAAGAATATTCTCCTGTGAGCTGCCCAAGAAATATGGTGCTAGGGACACTGTCCCAACCAGTGAAAGAATGAAGGTGAGATAGGACAACATCACATAAAGAAGTTGTGTACTTACCATAACGTTCCATGTGTTGTTCATTTCGCCTTCATTCTTACATCCCACCATCCTTCCCCCAACCATTTGGCTTTTGGAGGACCGAGCGGTCACATTTGGCAGATAATGTTCTCTGTCCATCTTCATTGTATGTAGAAAGTGTCAAATAGTCCATTTGGAAACTGTTATTATCAGCAAACAAGATCTGAGGAGCCCTATTAGGGCGTAATGGGATAGGGATACAGCCACGAGCCAGTGAAAGACCTTGAGCTTTTGTACATAGCCGGGTCGGAACCGAGGATTGGTTCCAAACTCAGCCAGTGAAAGAATGAAGGCGAGATTGGCAACACACATGGAACGTTATGGTGAATACACAATTTCATTTTTCTGGTTGCTTGAGAGTTATTATTAAAAATAGGACTAATACTGTACCCTATACTATTTGTTTGGTTTGACGTATTCTCAGGTTGGGAAGAGAGGGAATTTATTCCTATCTTCCTTTTTAAAACTCTAAAAACTTAAGGTATGCTTCTGCGGGGGACAGAAAGTGCAACACATGAAAATTGTACTGAATTTCTTCGATATTTTTTGCCAGTTGCTTGAGTTCTGGTTAACTGAGAGTTTACTGTATTATCATTTTTATTTATTTATTGATTTATTTTACTATTGAATCTGTGTGTACACTGTTGAATGAAAATACTAAAATACACATGACAGAACAGATTTCCTCAAGTAGATTTACTTCAGACACTGCTTACAGAAAGTATATTTGTGTTCTGTTAAATTATTTTCAGACATGCTACAGTTTGAGATAAGGGTTAAGCTGTGAACAAAAGACATTGTCAAAAATTGTATGAAGAGATGCAATTAAAAACATTGTAGAGACGGACTACCATTGTGCTTGTGACCTTGTTTTTATAAAGTTTTATCTGAATTGAGTACTGTCAAGTGTAAAGGGAAATTACTGAACGTTGGAAAGTAAATAGCAGTTGTCATGAGATAAACCTTTCTCAACAGCTGCTGTCCTGCTGTCATTGATGAAAAAGAGATCATTTTTTTGATCTAGCAATCAGCTAGCTAATTGTAATTGGAGGATATTCCCAAGGTACCATTTAAGTTGATGAATTTTTGATTTTGCACTTTGTATATGTATACAAAATAACCATTGTAGCCTGCCATGTTATATTTCACATTTGTAATTCTCAGTAAGTTGCTAAACAGACTGCTCAGGAGACAAATAAAAGTCTACCAAAGCCACATTTGAGGTAAATTTTGCCTCCCAGGCTAAGGGTGACCACAAGGTATTCTTTAGCTATGTCTACAACCTCAAAGGCAATGTACAGTTGTGTCAGAACTTATTGTTAATGGAGTCAATTGTACTGACCCAGAATATGTAGTAAACTTGCTGGCCAACAAATTCAGCTCCAACTTTACTCCTCTCTTCCACTCAACCTTCCCTTAAGAAATCCCATCAAGTACAACTCCTGCTATCGTTAGGGAACAGGTCCTTAATGCTCTCTCAAAGGCCAAGAACACTGCATCATTGGGCCCAGACAATGTCCCAGGACGCCTTCTAAATAGCATGAAATATGACCTATCAGGCCCTTTGGAATTACTATTTAACTGTAGTTTCCAGACAGGCTTTGTGCCTCTTGAATGGAGAACAGCAGCAGTCATACCTCTGCACAAAGGTGAATCAGCTATAGACCCTAGAAACTGCAGACACATAAGTCTCACTAGTTTCACATACAAAGCCATAGAAAGAATTACCATGGAAATGTTCGATAATGACATAAGAAATCTCCAGACAGTGGTCCCAACACAGTTTGGTTTTGCCAAAGGCAGGTCATGCCTACTCAGCCTGATGGACTTTTTTGAGAAGGTCACCAAAGCAATAGATGATGGCAAAATGGTTCAGACTGCCTACCTTGACCTGGCCAAGGCATTTGACACAGTACCCCACTTGGGCATTGTTGACAAACTCAAGAGGTTAAGTACAAACCCTTATGTCACCCAGTGGATAGCCAGCTGGCTCACAGACAGAACCCAGAAAGTCAGAATTGGGGGAGTCCACCTCTACAGATAGGGTAGTCGCAAGCAGAGTCCCTCAGGAATTGGTCCTGGGACTGCTCATTTTTGGCATTTATTTTTCTGAAGTCAAGGCTAATGTCCATGGCCTCTGACTGACTAAATTTGCAGATGATTGCAAATTATAAGCTATCATTGAATCCCCCACCAATGCAAATATTCTCCAAGAAGAGCTGACACAAATAAGCAACTGGTGTTGAGAGCCATGAGCTAAAACTAAATGCCAAGAAATGCATAATAGTATCCTTGAGGAAGTCATCCACCCCCATTAACTGTCATATTGACAACACACCTTTAAGAGCTGACCCAGTAGTCAGGGACTTGGGAAAAAACAGAGACAGTAGTCTAGTCTTTACCATCACAGGTCTATAATAATGAGGAAATCATTCTATGTTGTGCACCTTATAAACAAAGGTATGGCATCTAGGTCCAAGGCAGTTATTATTCCACTGTATTCATTGTTCATCAGACCTATTATTTTATACAGTGCCCCCTTTGGTAGGTAGCTAACCAGGCATATCCAACAATTGGAACTTCCACAGAGGTTCCTCACCAGAAGAATACAGGGCATAAGTAACATGCCCTATGCAGACTGCCTCAAGGCTCTATCCCTGTATTCTGTCTTTTACAGGCTGTTGAGGGGAGATCTTTGCCTTACATACAAGACATGGTTAGATCCCACTCTGATGGACCTCCTGCATATCCACAGAACAAAGAGCACCAGAACTGCCTATTCTAAAAGACTTAAACCGTGCCTGTGATGTAAATAGGACCTACTAAAGAGAGATATATGTATCCCAGACACTACCCCTTCTCTGAAACAGGCTCCCCATCTGTGTGAATCAGAGTTCCTCCCTATCCCAATTCATGTGTAACTTGGACAGTTGGGTGGGGAACAGGAAATTCATCCTGGTTTGGCAGCTGTCACTCTAATGTATACAGGCAGCCTATAAATGGTTCATCTCCCAGGGCCCTGCTTGTAGGTGTTTCATCTCCCAAGCCCATGCTTACACTTATCAAGGGTACCGGAACTTATCAGAGATTTGGGATTCATAACTAGGCCTAATAAGGCCCTTGTGGTCTTTAACCTAGTAAACACATATGGACATATGAACCTATATTCAGAATAAAATGTAGTTGCCACAACTTGATTTATATTTCTAAAGATTTTTTGAGACTGACTATAGTCAGATTTGTATATACACACATCATCAAAGTGACTGTAATAGCTAGGTATGGTGGCTGTCAGTAGATGAGAGTGACTGGCCCTGCTGTCATTTGCTCAGTGCAAGCAGACATTGTGGTTTTGTAGGACTGAAATGATTTTGTATGACACAAGCTGGAATACATTACTGTGGCTACTGTTTTCATGAAACAAAGTTGAAGTGCTTAACTGTGGCCATTACATTATTGCAGTCAGATATTTGAGATGTACACATTCAACAAAGTAGCTGTAATTGCTGGGTATGAGGGCTGTATGTGGATGAAAAGGACTGACTGTTTTTTTCTTGATTAAGCAGTCATTATTTTGGGTTTGCATGGGGCAATGTCAGTGTGTGTGCTGTTTGTGAAAGTGCATGCCCACAGGACAATCTCTGTTTTAAGTAGCAACATATGTAATAGTTCTGGGTAGCAAAAAAAAAAAAAAAAAGAAAAATAATAGTAAACAGTTAACAAGTAGGTGTCTTTTAAAATTAGGCACAAATGATGTATTACAGTGCACATAGATCCTTAAAATGTCTATGACCACTTTAGTGGGGGCTGGGACAGTAGGGTCTATGGTCATTATTTCTGCACCTTTTCTTACTATTACACCTGAGTGATCACTATAGTTTGTCTGGGGGTGTTGTACTGACCAGAAGTACCCAGTTGGAATACATTACTGTGATGATTTTCCCCCACTTTTCTGACGTTCAGGTATTGGATATGTACACAGGTGGGTGTCTGTTGGGGGTAGGGGGATAAGTTGGCAGGCTGTGTATATGTCTGACACCAACAAGTGTATTGTAGCTCTGTTTCTGATACTTCCTGGGGGTCTCTTTCTATAGGACTATTGCTGGAATGTGCTATTGTTTTCGGTGAGAGAGCACTGAGGTTTCTCAGTCCTTCAGAAAATAATGTGATTTGTTACAGAAGGATTTTCCAGAACCAAAAATCATTCCTCCTGTTCTGAATGCTTTAGAGGATGTGTGTGTTACAGCCTGCAATTTTCTTGATAGTCAGCCAGTTGCCCCTAAACAGGCGAATAGGCTGTATAAAGTTCCTCAGTCTTTTAATTGTTATACTCTATTCCCAAATCTGACCTAGCAGCTATACCTTTTGTTGATCCCACTGCTGCTAAGCACTTAGTTAATTCCAATCCTACCCTTTCTGATAAGGATGGGAAAATTCTTGATATTTGAAAAAAAAAAGTGCATACTTCTGCACCTTTGATTTTCATAATTTTGAATTATCAGGCTTGTATTTTAAAGTTTGTTCTGACAAATCGTGGAAGTATGAGGAATGTCTTATCTGCAGTTTCTTCTTGTGAAGAAAATCTGCTTTAAATAACTTGGTTTCTTCTGTTGTATATGTCACTGCTCATTGTTTACAGTGTGTGTGTATAATCTGTTGATACTTCAAGGGCAATGGTCACTGGTACTGTTTAGAGGAGGTTTGCATGGCTGCATTCAGTGAACCTCCCAAATGATATTAGAAATGAGATTTTAAATTCTTCCGTGGATAGAGATTTAGTGTTTGACCCCTCTGCTGCAGAGGTGATCAAAAGTGTGATGAAAGGAGCAAGTTGACATAGGGAATCTGATTTTATTAGCCCTCCTTTTCCAAATTTCTAAGGAATTTTCTATTTCCTCATCCATTTTTGGTAAAAACTGACTAAAACAGTCTCAACAAAATAGAGATGAACACATTTAAGAAGAAATGATGAGGGGATTCCAAAAAGAATTCTCAAACTTCCCAACACCAAGGACACTCTGACAAGTCTGAATGATTATTCAAGAGACATTGTGAAGTCCTCCCAACCTTGCCCCTTTTCCTCTTCCAGAAAGTCTCTAAATTTCCATTTTTCTCTTATGGCAGCAATTTTAGGCAAGTAGATTCTGAAAATCATTCATCAATGTTAGAAGTAGCAGTGATAGTAAATTACTTCTTTAAAGTGTGGTCATTATTCATCTTCCAGATTTAAACAGTTTTGTTTCCACCAGTTCTTCATTATATGCTGTCCCAAGAAGTAATAGAACCAGTTCTTCCTTAACAGCTGGGGAAGGGTTTTTATTCAAGGATGTCCCCAGTACCAAAGAAATGTTACTGGAGACCAATTCATTGTCTTTCTTTCCTAAACCTGCTTGTGATAGTGCCCATATTCAAAATGATGTTACTTCACAACTTGTTACCTCTTCTTCTTCTTTCAAGTTTCCTGATAACACTAGACTTGAAAGATACTTATAATCACCATATTCATCCAAACTTTAGATGTTTCTTAAGGTTTTGTGTGCCTGGATCACATTATCATTTCTCTGAGTTATCCTTTGCACTGTCCACTCAACTCAACCAACAGTATTCACAAAGAGTCTAGCTCCAGTTATAGCCCATTGCAAGCTGCAGCTATTAAGCAAATCATCTAAACAGGAGAAATGTTATCTATGTAGTCTTTTTCAAAATGTCAAGAATCTCTTTCTTTGGTGAGAGATCTCTTACACAAGCTGGGACTCCAGGAAAACATTCACAAGTCTTTCTTTATTCCTTCACACAGGAATGTGTTCTGTGATGTCCACTAGACACCTCAGTTTAAAATGCTTTTCTTTCGCAGTTTAAATACTTGGGATCAACAGTTCAGAGTAATGGTGAGTGTGGAAGAGAGGTGAAGAAGAGAGTACAGGCAGGGTGGAATGGGTGGAGAAGAGTGTCAGGATTGATTTGTGACAGACGGGTACCAATAAGAGTGAAAGGGAAGGTCTACAAGAGGGTAGTGAGACTGGCTATGTTATATGGGTTGGAGATGGTAGCATTGTTGAAAAGGCAGGAGTCAGAGCTGGATGTGGCAGAGTTAAAGATGTTAAGATTTGCACTGGGTGTGACTAGGATGGACAGGATTAGAAATCAGTATATTAGAGGGTCAGCTCAGGTTGGACAGTTTGGAGACAAAGCAAGAGAGGTGAGATTGCGTTGGTTTAGACATGTGCTGAGAAGGGATGCTGGGTATACTGGGAAAAGGATGCTAAGGATGGAGCTGCCAGGTAAGAGGAAAAGAGGAAAGCCTAAGATGAGGTTTATGGATGTGATGAGAGAGGACATGCAGGCAGTTGGTGTGAAAGAGCATGATGCAGAGGACAGGAAGAAATGGAAACAGATGATCCGCTGTGGCGACCCCTAACGGGAACAGCCGAAAGAAGATGATGATGTCATCTGGAAACAATATACCCACTCTTGCGAACGTACTCCATTGGTCTTGCAAGTCACTCCAAGAAGAAACCATCATCATGGGAGATTAACATTGATTGGCTTCCATATAACTCTCATACCCCCACTAATCAGAACTGACAAAGCATCTAACAGGGAATCAGTCCTCGACTGGATACTAGCAAATAGACCAGTCCACCCCTCTCATTCAGGTTGCCTCCCAGATGGTCTAAGTGACCATCTACCAACCTTTCTGCTAACTTAGGCAGGGTATCCACCATACCAAAGGCTCTATTTACCAACTAATAAGAAATAAAAAGACCTTTAACCCCAGCAACTTCATTACTGACCTTAGAAGATGTAATTGGACACCATTAAAACTTCTTAACTTAGAAGAAGCCGCTAAATTCTTTAACTCTGCCTTTCTAGATGTCCTAAACCTGCATGCCCTTGTCAGAACTATCAAAATCAAATGTAATATCGCTCGTTGGCCAAGTAAAGATACCAGATCCCTCCTTATAGTCAGAGACAAGCATGGGACCACTGGCATAAAGTCAGGTCCCAAGCCTCAGGAATAAAGCAAAAAAAAGAAAACTAGTCAAACTCAACAAGATCAGTTATTACCATAATCTACAAATAAAGCATCAAAACAATCCTCAAAAGTTCTGGGCATCCATTTACAAAATTCTCCTTCCTAGTAAATGTAGTACTCCCTCCCCTACTTTGGTAAACACCTCCGAGAGCATAGCTACTCAATTCAACAAATGCTTCACTGAGACCATTTTAGCCCTATCTGACCAGCAAAACAACTCCCCACCATAGATCCTTGCAAAACGTATAGCAACAGCAGCATCTTTCACTTTCAACCTGTTTCTATTGAGGAGATAAGAAAATACCTTAAAAAGCTTAAGACCATAACACTAGCAGCAAATTAATAGATGCATTTCTACAAATAGCTGCTGATGCAATTGCCTAGCAAGTAGCCTTTCTTGTTAACAGATCCTTGTCTGAAGCCCTAGTCCCTGCAGTCTGGAAAAGTTCCCGTATTATCCCTCTTCATAAAGGAGGAAATTCTACAGAACTGATCCACTACCGACCAATAGCTATTCTATCCTCTCTATCAAAAATCCTGGAGAGATGCATGCATACTGAAATTATGGACTACTTACATACCCATAAATTCCTTTAAAACACTCAACACAGCTTTCGTCCCATTCATAGGACTTCCACCGTGTTTATATCACGTTATCAAAAGATGAAAATAGCGAACTCTATTTCATCGGCTCCAAAACATCTAAACATGAAAATCGAACATTCAGAACAATGAATTTTTTTCCCATGGAAAAAATTCGCTGTTCCGAAACACATACACACAATACAAGCACATCAAACAAACAGCAACCACACACACACACTTAAATTCCTACATCTAAAGCTACACTAAACTAGACATACACTACTATCTACCCACTTACCTTAACCTAAACCCTAACCCTAAGGTCCGTCACTATCGCACACTCACATAACCCACGCCCTAACCCTAACTCACTTAAACCGCCCCCTAACCCTAAAGTCTGTCACTATCGCACACACGCCTAACCCGTGCTCTAACCCTAACTTACTTAACCCGGCCCTAACCCTATCGTACAAACAATCGCGCACTTACCTCAACCCAACCCGTAACTTTCCACCACAGCACTAAGAATAGCGAAGCCACAGCAACGGCCAACCAAATTCTTTCCCGAGGAAAGAATTTGTTGTTCTGCAGCTTCGCCATTCTTAGCGTTCGCTGAATAGTGTTCGATATCAGAACATTATAAGTTTTAATACTTCGATGATCTGATATAGACCCTCTTCTTCGAGTCACTCTGAGTACCCCAAGGCTACATTATTAGGCCCACTACTTTTCTCTATATATACTAACAACCTCCAGACTTCTACTACACATGCATGTGTCATCCAGTATGCAGATGATTGTACACTAATATGTGCAGCTTCTTCATTACATGAACTCCACACATTAACACAAGAATCTTTTCTCTCTGTAGAAACATGGCTAACCAAATTCCAACTTATTCTGAATCCTAATAAAACTAAACTTCTGCTCTTCAATCCTACTAGATCCGCCACTTCAGATTCCACATTTAACATTATGTCCAGTAATAAAACTATTATTTCTCCCATACCTGACATCAAATTCTTGTAGTTGAGATTGACAATAACATGGGATCTGAAGTAGGGACTTCATTTGTCAGCAACCTTTGGGTCTTGGATCTGACTTCGGATCCGAGCCGGCAACTTACTTTACAGCTTATGGATCTGAGCTCCTAGCTCCTCCCCTTACCCATAATCCCCTGCCAACCCTGATTGACCTCAGATCTAGTTTGCCGCTCTTAAAAGAGACAGCTGGATTTTAGAGCTCCTGGCGACTTACCAGATAAGTCTTCAAAAACTTGTCAAAATAGAAAATTTTTTGATTTAATTAAACAGTGTGTGTGGTTAGGATCCCTTTTTGTTAATTTTATTAACTTTTAGTGTAATTCCTCCCCTCGCTGGTTCGTAGAGTGTGTGTGTGTGTTGCTTGTGTTTTTGGGGCCTGGTGTGTTTGTGTAGTTACTTTATTTTTTCTAATGTCGGAGGCCCCAAAACCCATTTTTTCTAAGTGCACCAAGTGTGGCCATAAGCTTTCACCGGTGGATGGCCACACTCGGTGTGTTCTGTGCCTTGGGGTTGAACACCTGTCCTCTGGGTGTTCCATTTGCGCAACGTTCAACCCCAGGGCACTGAAAGAGCGGAGGTCGAAGCTGGTTCTGGTGGGACTTTTGCCCCCGGATCCGGCTTCGGCCTCAGGTACTCCCGTGGCTCCTCCTCAGTCCTTGGTGGTAGCCACTCCTGCCCCCCTTCCCCCGGCCGGGACTCAAACTTCCACTAAGACGCTGGAGGAAAGGGAGGCCAGAAGGGAGAAAAGGAGGGAGAAGCACCACAAGCGGCGGGCCGAGGCCTCCGCTTCGGCCCCCCCCAGCTAAGCGGGCTTCTCCCTCCACGGCTTCCAGGTCCCCTCCTCCTCGGATCCGATCCCCTTGCTTTTCCCCGAGACCCGAGGAGGAGGAGACCCGATCTCCATTGAGGTCATCGAGGCGGCATTCCTGCCTCGGTGGCCTCGTCGAGATCTACTTATAGTCTTTCTGATGCAGACTTGGACCGGATGATGAGAAGGTTCATCCAGGCCCAGCTGCAGATGGGAGTGCTCTTGCCTCCCCCCCCCCTTCGGGGGGGGGGGAGCTCAACACCTTTTTTTGACCCGATAGCTCCTTCTCCGAACCACTTCCCGGGTTCGGAGTGCTTGGAGCCAGGCAGTGTTGGAGCCGGGGGTGGGTCAGTGCTGACAGTACTGGGTACTTCGGATCCGACCCTGCCCTCGAGTCTATCGGGTCCTTCGTCGGATCCGACCTCTTGGAGCCGTGGGCCGAGCTTCGGATCTGAGGGATTCAGTGTGCCTTCGGCTCCGTCCAGGTTGGAGCACACGGGTCCTTCGGATCCGATGGCCTCGGCGCCGGTTCCGATCCCTTCATCGGATCCGAGTGGGAGCCGGCTTTCAGACCCCAGGGAGAGCGGCTCGGCCTTCGATGTAGTGGAGAGGGCTCTGTTGAGAGCATCCGGACCCCTGGTCCTTGCATCGGCTCCACCCTGCACTCCCTCTCTGCTGGGTCAGGCTTCCATCACCCGGCCACAGGGACAGCCTGCTTCGATGTCCCAGGTTGTTCCACTGGAACAGGATATTGCTGGTGAGACCTCCACGGACAGTCCCCCTGAGGAAGTGCCTCGCAAGCATAAGTGTAAGAGGAGACACGTGGACTCCCCCGAGTCCTAAACAGAGGACATGGACTTGGATGAAGGGGAATGCTCCCCAAGGTCACCCCCCGAGGATGTCTCCTTTGGAGACATCATGGAAATGCTCAGGATCGGGGGGGGTGGTCTGCCCCCAAGGCTTCCTCCGACGAGTCCGTGTTCCTGGAGGCATTCAGAGCAGGCCCGTCTACCTCTTGGGTGTCCCCTCCGGCCGACCCTCTGGTGGACCTTATCATCACCAGGGCGTGGAAGGAGCCGGACACTGTGGAGCCAGTCCCCAAACGCCTGGATAGAATTTTGAATCCCCCTGCAGACCGGTCCCATTGGAGCAAGGGTCCCCCCCGTAGATGCCATGTTGATGTCGGCAGCCACCAAGAGGGAATTAGCTCAGGAGAGCCCCTCGGTCCATCTACCGAGCAAGGAGTCCCGCTTGATGGATTGCTTCGGGAAGCGGGTATTTAGTTCAGCGACCTTCTCAGTAAGGTCCCTGAACTACATGGCACATGTCATCAGGATACAGTGAGATCTTATCAAAGAATATGCTGCTTCCCCCCCAGAGTCCATGTCGGCAGAGGACAAGCAGTTGTCCTCCACTCGTATGGCCACTCTAAGATCTGTTTCAAATACCTCTATGCGGCTTTTGTCCCACGCCACAGAGGGAGCCGCTAGAGCCAGCGGAGCGGGTCTAGTCATGAGACGTCAGGCCTGGCTCCGACATTGTGACTTCACGGAGCCCTTTAAGGCGTCCTTTGCGAATGCCCCCTTTGATGGTTCTGCCTTGTTTGGCAAGACCATTCGCGAGACACTTGTCCAGAGCGAAAAGGATGGGAAGACGTTGTCTGCCGTCGGAGTCTGCTTCTCTGCTCCCCAGAGGTCCTTCTCCAAGAACCAAAAGGGACAGAAGAAGATGTGGTTCCGGAAATCGCAACATTCCCATCCTGTTCAGGACAACCAGTCCGTCCATGGCAGAGGAGGACAGGGAGGATGCCGCCCCAAGAAATTTTGGGTCCAGAGAAACCTTCTCTGATCGGCCCATGCAGCAGCCCTGAGGGGTTGCCCGACTGCTCCACTCTGGAGGCAGTCAGGGGGGCACTTCTCGAAGCACCTGGTGGCTTGGGAGTCCATTACGTCAGATCGCTGGGTGCTTCGTATCATATCCAGAGGTTACAAAATTCCACTGCACCATGTCCTCAGACTCAAAAACCTCCCCGATGTACCACCCGATCAGAGGGAGGTGGCAGCTGCAGAAATTCAGCAGCTGCTAGAAAAAAGAGCCATTCAGCCCGTCCCCCCAGATCAGCTCGGATTAGGGTTTTACTCCAGGTCCTTTCTGGTGCCAAAAAAGACGGGGGACTTGAGACCGATTCTCGACCTTTCACTCTTGAACCTGTCAGTAACCAAAGAAAAATTCCGGATGGTCACCCTTCAATCCATTCTCCCCCTCTTGCGGGAGAGTGACTGGATGTGCTCAATAGACCTCAAGGATGCGTACTACCACATTTTAATGGACAGATGATCCAGGAGGTTTCTCTGCTTTCGGCTAGGAGCCAGTCACTGTCAGTTCAGGGTCCTTCCCTTTGGTCTCACCACAGCCCCCAGGGTGATAGCGGCCCACCTGAGACTCCAGGGAATGCAGGTCTTCCCGTACCTGGACGACTGGCTCCTGTCCGCCCCAACAAGGCATCTACTCTGCGCAGCCAGAAATTACTTTCTCTGGCTAGCTCCCCATCTAGGCATTACGATCAACATGGACAAATCCTCCCTTGCTCCAACACAAGTGATAGATTTCATAGAGGCCAAACTAGATACGAGAAGTCTGTGAGCATTCTTCACTTCCGAGCGACTTCAAAACCTGAGGCTTCACGTGCGGGCCATCCTCCAATCAAAAGCCCCACCGGCAGAATTGGTCCTGAGGGCGCTAGGCTCCATGGCAGCAGCAATAACTCTTCTTCCATGCGCTCGTCTGAATATGAGGGTGCTACAGTGGACCCTTTTAGTCCAATGGTCCTTTCAGTTTCTCCCCCTCAGTCTCCCTATCTCACTCAGTAGGGCTTGCAGGAGGGCCCTCTTATGGTGGCTCCAGTCCACGGACCTCCATACGGGACGACCCTTCTGCACGCCGCCTCCCCTCGCCACGGTGACCATGGATGCCTCTCGCCTCGGGTGGGGGGGGCATTGCTCAGGCAGAATGGTCCAAGGCACGTGGAACGACACAGAGACCTCCTTGCATATCAGCGTTCTGGAGATGAGGGCGGAGCTGTTGGCGTTGCAAGCACTTCAGAACCTTTTCCCCGTAAGAACTATTGCGATACAGACGGACAACATGTCAGTTGTCTGGTACATCAACAAACAGGGGTTAACTAGGTCCTACCCTCTCTGTCGAGAGGCCATGAGGGTGTGGGAATGGGCGATCTCCACCAACCGCTTCCTTATCGCAACGCACATTCCGGGACGGTCCAACATTCTGGTGGACAAGCTCAGCCGCACTATTTTTTCCCTTTACGAGTGGTCTCTCAATTCCCAGGTAGCGAAGCGGATTTTTGCTGAATGGGGGCAACCCTGCTGCAATCTTTTTGCCACTCCCTCAAACACGAAATGCTCCAGCTTCTTCGCTCTGATTCCCCCCCTTGGGGAAACCCCGAGAGACGTTCTAGTGCATGCATGGCCTCCCGGTCTACTTTATGCCTGTCCTCCTCTACCCCTGATGCTGAAACTTATACAGAAAGCCTCTCGGTTGGGGAGCAGAATGATCCTCATTGCCCCATTCTGGCCTCGTCAAACTTGGTTCCCTTACCTGTGGTCTCATCTGGTGAATCCTCCCTGGATTCTGGATCCCATTCCGGATCTAATATCCCATCCCTTAGGTCTACCAACCCCGAATCTGGACAACCTGAAGCTGACAGCTTGGCTGCTCCAGTTCCACTCTTAGTCAGGACTCCCGCATCTCTTCACCAGTTATAGCCATCTTGGTGGCAGCACATAAACCTTCCACTAGAAAAGTCTATCGCAGTAAATGGAAGCGTTTTTCCATCTGGGCGGAACACCATAACATAGATCCCTTCACGGCTTCATTGCCGTCTGTCTTGGATTTCCTCACCAGACTTTTTCAATGGGGAGCTAGCTGTTCTACAGTCAAGGTTCATTTGGAAGCCATTTCTCATTACCATGTGGGACATGAGACAGGTCCCTTGATGACTGCGAAATTATGTAAAACCTTCCTCAAGGGTACTTTCCTGCTCAGGCCTCCTGTCAAGGAAGCTGTACCCCCTTGGGATCTATCACTAGTCCTTCAAGCCTTGACTGCCCCTCCCTTTGAACCAGCTGCCTTGGCCGAACTTAAATACCTTTCCTGGAAAACGGTGTTCCTTGTCGCCATCACTTCAGCGAAAAGAGTTTCCGAACTTCAGGCCCTTTGTGCGAAACCTCCCTACTTGATTTTTCATCAGGATAGAGTGTACCTCAGGACCAATCCCTCCTTTCTGATTAAGGTGGCCTCAGAAACCAATATCAATCAGTCCATTAACCTGCCAGTTTTCTTCCCTAAGTACCAGAATAAAGGAGAATACAAGCTGCATTCCTTAGATGTGCACAGACAACTGCGCTTCTACATTCATAGGACTGCTGGTCACAGACAATCCGATCAGTTGTTCATTTCCTTTGCCAAATTCAATTTGGGTAAAGCTATTTCTAAGGTCACCTTATCACGATGGATTTCACAGTGTATTCTTCTGGCCTATGAAACTTCGGGGAGGCCCGCACCTCAGGGAGTACGGGCGCATTCTACTCGCTCCATATCTACTTCTGCTGCCTTTAGATCTAGAGTATCTTTGGATGATATTTGCTCTGCAGCCACTTGCGCCTCATCTCATACCTTTATCAACCATTATAAGCTGGACGTTATTTCCAGAGGGAGAGCATCCTTTGGCTCCGCACTGCTCCGCAACATCCTTCCATGATGGCCGCCCAAGATTCAGGTAGCTGGGGACTCTGTCCCAAAGGTTGCTGACAAATGAAGTCCCTACTTCAGATTAAGTAGTTATGTACTCACCATAACGTTCCATCTGAGTAGGTAACTTCATTTGTCTGCAACCATCCCCCCCTTCCTTCCCCCTGGCCTTCAGAAGTCAATTCTTGAATGTCCTTTCTTGGTCCCTTTCGGGACACTTTTGGTGTGAAATTTGGTATAAGGGCAAACTTGATCTGAAGTCAGTCAGGGTTGGCAGGGGATTATGGGTAAGGGGAGGAGCTAGGAGTTCGGATCCATAAGCTGTAAAATAAGTTGCCGGCTCGGATCCGAAGTCGGATCCAAGACCCAAAGGTTGCAGACAAATGAAGTGACCTACTCAGATGGAACGTTATGGTGAGTACATAACTTCTTAATTTGATAGTCACATCTCCCAGACCATTAAGAAAGTTCACAAAAAACTGGGTATCCTATGTAGAAATGGGCAGTATCCTACAAAATACACAAAGTCCACCATTTCATGTACTCATCGGATCTCTTCACTTCTCTATGCTTCCCCCTATTCTTACTAACCTCAGAAAGACAGCCTTAGCTAAACTCAACTCCTGCTACAACAGAATAGCCAGGTTTGCCTCAGATTCTCTGTATAGGTCAAAGCACTGTACATCCTTAAAAGCATTCAACTGGTTAGAACTTCCCCAACTGTTACATTAAAATCAACTTATTTTAGCCCATAAAATTCTGTATCAGCCAGAAAAAAAAAACCTGCACTGCAAAATCTGCTTAATCCCTACTCTAACAATGGAACTTTGCTCTAGTAATAAATCCCTTCTTGAAGTAACTAAAGCCAATAATACAGCTGGAGAATCACTCTTCTCTAACTTCAGTTCTGAAATATGGAACTCTGTGCCAACCCATATATCATCCATCTCTTCCTTAGAACAGTTTAAAAAAAAATCCCTAAGAACTCCTCTTGCTAATACTTGGCTCTGTTCCTGTACTACTCCAGGCTAGTTCAACCCTCAAATACACTGTTCCCCTTATCTGAATGATTGCAACCCATATGATGTTAATTCTGTTTTTATGACCTAGGATGTTTTTCACTATATTCTTTGATTATATGTTTACTGATGATTCATCTGCATGCATATACATAAAATATACGCATCTGCATGCGTATATTTTATGTATTTGTATATCTTGAAACTGGTGTATAATCTCTGTATTTTATGTAAGCAAATTGTATATTTTGGACTACTTGTGATAATTGTTATTCTGTACCTGTGGAGTTTTTCTCCCCTGGCCTCCACTGAAAAAGGACTTGTGTCCAGTGGACTTTCCCGGTTAACAAATATAAAATAAGTAAATAAATAAGTTAGGAAGGGATAGGTTCATAGGTTCATAGGTTCGTACTAGGCTATCTGCCCTAGGGCATTTATAAGCCTAGCCAGAGTGTGTGTGGCTTTCACCACCCCTTAGGATGAGAATACTACACCCTTTTAGGGTTTAGTTTACTGTGCCTCTGTCTAGTAGTGACACAGAGATGACCCCCCGGGGTAAACCTACGATCTCCCATCCATTCGTCAAGATTTATCTTGAAAAGAGTTAGTGAGGGGCTCTGCCTAACATGGAATGGGATTCTGTTCCAGAGTGTAGGGAGCCTCTGGGTTATGAATCTGCCTCTCCAGCACGTCCTATTTATTTCTGTGTTGAGGTTTACGTCTCTTGCTCTCGTGGCTCTGATGGATTTGGATTTTCTGAGGTGGAGCATGTCCATTAATTCCGGATTGGACATGGCCTTGTACTTCAGGCACAGATCACCTCTGAGTAGGCGGTATGCGACTGAATAGAGCTGGTGTTTTTCCAGTCGGGCAGCATATGACATATGTTTAAGACCCTTTATCCTCTTGGTGAGGAACTTTTGGGGTCTTTCCAACTTCCCAAAAGGGGCATTGTACTCAATCATTGGCCTGATAAGAGAAGAGTACAGGGGCACAATGACCTCTCTTGATCTAGATGTGAAACCCTTCATGATAAGGTGGGCAATATAGAAGGTCTTCCTAACCACTTTGGCAATGCGAGTGTCAAATGAGAGGTTACTGTCAACCTCGGTCCCTAGGTCCCTGATTAACTCTTCCGTACTTAATGGATTACCACCTATGTGGTAATTTGTGGGTACCTTGTTTTTCCCAAAGGGTATGACTATACATTTTTTGGCGTTCAGCTTAAGGCCATGGCTCTGGCGCCAATTATCCATTTCTATGAGGCCTCTCTGAAGGATGTTTGTGTCCGCTGGAGTATCAATTATGGCACCCAGTTTGCAGTCATCTCCGAACTTTGTCAGCCACAATCCTCCTATGTTTGCCTGTACCTCGGAAAAATAAATGCCGAACAAGAGGGGTCCCAAGACTGAGCCCTGTGGGACACCGCTTGTTACTGGCTTAGAGTCTGACATAGCTCCAGCAACTCTGACCCTGTGGGTTCTGTCCTTGAGCCAGTTTGCAACCCATCTTGTGACATATGGGTTTACATTTAAGCTGCCTTACCCTCATCAATGGCCTTAGTGACTGTTTCAAAAAAGTCGACCAAGTTCAAAAGGCAGGATCTGCCCTTGACAAAGCCAAATTGGGTAGGATCCAATGTCTGTAGGTCCCCAATGTCTTTGTTTATGAGTTCCATAATGATCCTCTCCATAGCTTTGCAGACCAGGCTCGTCAAGCTTATGGGGTGGTAATTTCCAGGGTCCGTAGAAGCACCGCCTTTGTGAAGTGGGACCACTGTTGCCGTACGCCACTCTTTGGGTACGTATCCTGTAGTAAGGCTAAGATTAAACAGCAGCCTTATGTGTGGGTTTAGTTCCTCTTGGAGTTCATGTAGCACACAGCCTGGGACACCGTCTGGTCCCATTGATGCTGTGTTTTTAGCTTTAGAGAGGGCAGCTCTCACCTGGGCATCTGAGATGTTAGGGAGGCTACACTCTGCTGGGATAGTTCTCTCTCCTTTTGGGGGGGGAAGGGGAGGGGAAATTTGCACTGAACCTGTCTGCCAGAATGTTGGCAATGTCAGTGGGTTCAGTGTATTTTGTGTCATTTTGGACTAACTCTGAGCATATCTGGGAGTTTCCACCCAGGTTTCTAACATAGCTAAAGAAGGCCTTGTGATTGTCTTTTGTGTCTTTTGCGATTTTTCTCTCAAAGTTGGCCTTGGATGATTTTATGAGTGATCGTAGTTTTTTGCTAGTACTGATCAGAGATGCCTTCCCTTTTAGGGATTTTGCTCTGTCATGTAGTAGCTTCCTCCTCCTGTTGTAAAGTTTGTTTATGGCTGGGGTCCACCAGACCGGGTGCCTGCCTTTGGGGGAATGGGTCTTGGTTTTATTTGGGATTGCATGATCCATGCATTCTAGAAGGTGCCCGTAGAGGGCATTTGCAAAGGTTCTGTGTCAAACAGACTATTTCCAAGTGGTTGTAAGAAAACTGTTCCAAGCAGGGTCAAGGCCCAATCTACCAGGTCCTTGACTTCATCTGTGGCTTCGTGGAAAAGGTTGGATTCTAGAAGCTGCTACTTGGTCCTCTGTAAATACTTGTACAAAGCATTATAAACTTGATTCCTTCTCTAGGTCCAGCTCAAGCTTTGCTAGGACCATTCTGCAGGGTCTGCTAAACTCTTCTACTTCCATCTCACAAATGTAATTAGCTAATGTAATCTACCCATATCGCTAAGGCTTCTGCAGCAGTGATAAATATGATGAACACAGTACAGTTGTAGAAGTTAAACTTACCACAGTGGTAGATGCTTAAATGATCACTTCTGCAGTAGCCCCTCCCTGCCTCCATCCCCAATGTTTTTGAGTATTTTTTTTATGCCAGGTTGTGGTCATTTATTTTTTGTTGTTCCTAGCATTGTCCTTTTAGGGCTCAGCTTCCGTGCTGGCAGAAAAGCTGTGAAGGACTTCACACTGAAACTTGTCTTTTAGTCAGGTCAGCTCACAATGCTTGACAGTTTGGGCCTTGGAAGGTGCTCTGAAGCTTTAGAAGCTGGCCAGCTGTTATATCCTTGGCAGGATATAACCCATGAAGCTAAGGCTACTGCAGTAGGGTTCATTCAAACATCTACTGTTATGGTAAGTTTTACTTGCACAATTGTATTATTTATGACCACAGTCATTTGTTTTTTCACTTTCATACAGTGTAATACCGGAAGGCTATGCAGGAGATGACATTTTTTGCTCGACATCATGAGTTGGCCACTATTCTCACATTTAATTTCCGTACTTTGCTAGCATTTGTGCTGTCGCCTCCCAGTAAGACCTTGTCCCGTTTGATTCTCAGCTAGAGCGTCTTCTGTCTGGAGACATGCGTGAATGGGCGTACCTTCGTTGAAGGTTGTGTGTCAGGGCTGGCAACTCGGCACGTAAAAATCTACTGCCAATCATTAGCGGACCGGAGTTCCGTTGTGGCGACCCCTAACCGGGAAAAGCCGAAAGAAGACCTTGCTAGCATTTCCTTTTTCAGTCTTTTGGGAACATTTTTTTTTTGTTGTTGACTTTGAAAATTAAGTTTTGCATACAACTTTCTTCTTCCTTGAAAAAAAGAGTGAATTTCTTTCCTTACTCCTAATGTTTGTTCAGGCCGCAGTTTCATTAAACGTTTGAAAAAAGCTCTAAAATGCAACACAGAACATATAGAACACTGTGGCTTCTTTGGGCTAAGTATTCCCATAGATCCCTGATTTAACTAATTTAATTTCTCCAGTATTATTTTAGTGCAGTCGTGGCTGGTTTAGTGTGTTGAATAGATAGAGGAAAAAAGTGAAGAACAAAACAGTGAAAAACAAGAAATAAGTAATTTGTCTGTCTGATCTAGTAAACCAGAAAGTGGTGATGTTGGAGAGCCAGTGGCCAGCAAGGGGGGGGGGGGTGCCCCATGGATCTCCATGTATAAGACTGCCCATATTGATCAGTAGCATCTGAGGTGTATATATAGTCTATAAAATGGGTAGAATAGGTGGTACTGAGACAGACTGTGGATGAAAAGGTTCTGACTTTGGCTGTTTTTTGACCAAAGATAAACAGTCACTGAAGTGTCATAATATGGCCCCACTTATGCAGGGGTCTATATTACATTATGGAAGTTTCAAAACTTCGAATCTGATGTGGTCGACACCATATAATCGAAGTCTTGAAACATCGAAAATGTAATAAAATGAAACAACCTACAAAAACAAACCATTTAAACGCTCTAAGCGGGGGAACAAGCCCACCCCCGCTACTTAAATATACCAACTCCAAGATTGCACTACAGTGCAGAAAAGGGAAATCTTCCCTTTCCGCACTGTATGTAGATCTCCATTAAAAGATTTGAAGTTTCAAGGCTTTGATCATATGGTGTCGACCATGTCAGATTCGAAGGTTTGAAACTTAGATCTTCTGATATAGACCCTCATGCAGCTGCTAGCTAAAGCCCCCCTTGATTTGAAGTCACCAGCCGCCAGTGATAAGTCAATAGAAGGAAAGGCTTTAGTTCCCTATCAGTAGAACAGAGAATGATGAACCAGTCAGAGTGATCCCGTGAGCAGCATATGTCTAACAAGTAAAAGAAGAAGGAGGACCCAGAGATTGGCCTCTGAAATGTGTCAGGTGAGATCTACTAATGCAGACATAGAAGGAAGTATGGGCTGCACCAGGGGAGGGGGCAGCAAGAAAATGTGCAATTAGATAAAGGGGTTGTAATCCTCATCTTAGGTTTAAATGTGGAGTAGGGACTATGAAGTGAGCAGGTTTCTGTTAAAAATGATCATGTGTGGTGAGACCATGCAGGATGTATGAGATAAAAAAAAAAAAACATCTGGGGCCATAACCAAGGATGGCTCGAGAAGTTCAAAGGCCCTGATCCCATATTGGGAACCTTTGATGGGAATGTTGTGAGATGGTCATCGTATGTTTTAAAATACCAGCCACATTATGGACTCAAATCTCATAAAACTGTAAAAACAGCAGAGACTGACATAAGTGTGGCCAAAGTGTCCAGGCCCTCAAGTGAACATCCCAGGGTAAAAGTGAAACCACTACTGAATGTGGGGTTGGCAAGGGCAGATCATGCAAAAGGAAAGTTGGTTTGCTTTAATGGTGATAACTAAGGGCAGTTGGTGACTTCTGATGAACTCAGAAAGATTGGGTGCATGGACGAAATCTGATGCCTGTAAGGGATAAATCCTAGTGGGAAAAAAAGGAATTAGAAACAGCCTTACGTTTGTGGAACCCAAATATAAAAACTTCCCCTCCAAGCTGGAGGGAAGGTTAGAGAGGCAGATCTGCAGAGCCAGGAACTAAAGTGAGGGAGTAATGGCTCACTCTGGTCACCTCTGCCATTTTACATATTGATCTTTTTTGTATTTTTTCAAATGTAACCGCCGGATATCCAAGTTGTTCATTGCCTCTTCTGTTTGACACTTTCTCTCACTGGATAGCTAAGCACTAAAGTTTGGAGAGATTGCGCCCCAGTTCATTTTCAGGGATTGGTTTGGGTTCCTCAAGGTACACCTCTGACTAGACTGACATTTTTTCCTACATCATCAGAAAGGTTTACAGATCCTGTACAAGTGGTTTTACTTTACTTTTTCTAAAGGCATGCAATACAAATATCTTTTTGAAGTCCATTACTTGGGGAGAAAGCGCACTTTTCATGGCTGGTCAGTAAAAGGCTTTTTTCACCTTGGTAATTCCAGTGGTACACTGTTGATGTTCTTCGTGTTTCACTGTTGCAGTCATTACATTTGGGTAATCTGCTGGCAGGTTGCCCTCAGTCAGCCTGAATAACAAAGTCTTGGGTCCTGCGTCGGTTGCTGTATCCTCTTCCATGATGTCAGGTCATCAGGAGTATAAAACATGCAGTCGACGCCATTTTATTCAGTTTTTCTTGCCGCGCGGTGCCCGAAGCAGAAGCAGTTCGCAAGTGCTGGTCGTCTGACTCCCGAAATTTTCGCATTCGAGTTGCAGAACTGAAGTCTTCAACTAAAGCTAAGTACCCTGTTGGGGAAACCTTTTCTTGCTCCTTACCAATGTCAGTAAAAGTTAATAATTGCATTACTTGGGGGAAGCAAATACCTCATAAGGATTTTCATTTGTACTGTATTCCTTGCCTAGGCCCAGATCATAACGTGCCTTGCTGTCAGTTTTGTGCTAGATTTAACCAACGCACTATTAAGTGTCGGTATATTTTTGCTTCTAAATATTTTGGATCCAGATTTAATTACCCTGAAATGTCGTCGGTTAGCAATCTGACTACCGGAGTTCACAAAAAACGCAAAGAAAAAGACAGAGACAGACTGTCGAGGTCCAAAACTGACGACAAAACTTCTTCTAAGCCAGTCGCTGGTTCACCGGAACTCAGTGAGGTGCTTTCTCAGCCCCTGATACCCGCTACTTTTGAATTGCAGGCCTCTACCGAGACCCATGCGGAGTCTGGTATGCCGCAGATTCTCAGAGTATTGAACCTGCGGATGTCTCTCCCTTGGATGGGTCCAGAGCCGCTGAGCAGGCACTGGCTTCTTAGGGTGTTTTCAGGCCCCCCCCCCCGCTAAGAGGCCTAGGCAAGGCACTTATTATGAATCAATCTTCAGATCAGGTTTCCATTTCTTCTGATCAGGAATTTTCTATTCCACCGTATGAGGATTCTGATGCAGAAGAATCCATCCCATCTGCATCTCCTCCTGAGGATTATTCTTTTGGAGAAACCTTGCATACTTTAAGGGAACATTTTCACTGGGAGAGTCAGGATTTCTCTGAATCAAAAAAGGAATTTCCTTCTTCTTCCTCAGCATAGGCCTTTGGCAATATCTCCTGTATTAGACATTGTTGATGATGTGTTTTCGGAATCAAGCATGGCTCCTGATTCCCTACCTCCGGCTCCTAGTAAGCCAGACAGATATTACAGGGTTCCTGACTCCCACAAATTTCTATTTAAAAATCCTGCTGCTTATCCTGAGACTATTTCACAAGGTCTCAAAGGTGTAAAGGCCTCTATAGCCAAAAATCCTACCCCCTCTGATAGAGATTCCATGGCGCTGGATAGATGGGGAAAGAAGGTTTATACGTCTGCAACCTTGGCAATTAGGGCCTTAAACTGCCAGTTTCATATGCTTAAATATCAACAGCATGTTATGGGCTTATTGAAACAGAAAATGATGTTGATTTCTGATTGTGTGGAAAATAAAGAATTACAGGAATTATCGCATTCAGCAGAACAGGTTGGAAAGCATACTTTGCAATGTGTTTTTGATTGTTTGGAGGTCTCTTACAGGGCCCCAGTTACTGGATCTGTGATTAGAAGGCATGCCTGGCTCAAGGAGCAAAATCTGCCAGATCATGTTAAAGCTAAATTGTTGGATGCACCCTTGCAGCATGATAACTCTGTTTGGTAATAAGGCAGAAGAGATTTTAAAGAAAATGGAAGACAAAGCTAAATCTATGCAAACTGTAAAAGATTTCTTACAAGTGCAGCCACCCAGGTTCAGTAGGCACTGGCCTACTAAAAATTGGTCCTTTCCTGTGTCCAACAAGAGCCTCTCAAGGCAAATCCAGGCACACAAAAGGCTCTAGATACCAATCAGAGGGTTCTTACAGGTCAAAGCAATGGGGTGCTTCCACCTCCAAATCTGGAGGAAACAAAGCACAACCCTACAGTAAGCAGTCTCAATGACTTCCCTCTACCTTCACCAAGCACTTATCTTTTGGCAGCCCCCTTGGGGGGAAAATTAGCACTTCATGCTCAGAATTGGCAGTTAATTATCCAGGACAAATGGGTATTAAATATAGTATCTCAGGGGTACAGATTTCATTTCCATACTTTGCCAATTCCAAATGGTTGGCCAGATCTGCCACAAAATCAATGGGCAGAGCCTCAGAAACAAGTTACGTCCCTCATGGATATGGGGGGTATTCAACCAGTACCAGAAAAGGAAAAAGGACAAGGTTTTTATTCAAGACTTTTCCTGGTACCCAGAAAAGACAATGCCTGACGTCCAGTACTGGACTTATCAATTTTGAACACGTTCCTGGACATTCCAAAATTCAAAATGCTGACTTTACAACAGCTACTGCCTATGCTGGGCAGGAACGCTTGGTTAGTGACTCTAGACTTAAAAAAGGCATACCTGCATATCCCAATAAGGGAATTGTGCAGAAGATACCTCCACTTCAAGGCAGGTTTTTTGCATTACCAATTCTCTGCACTGCCCTTTGGCTTATCTACTATGCCCAGGGTCTTTACAAAGTGCCTGGCACCAGTAATTGCATTCTGCAGACAAAGAAGCATTCAAATGTATCCTTATCTGGACGACTGTCTCATTCAAGCAGAGGACAAGGACACTCTTCTTCAACATCTGGCATTTGTAAAAAGGCTTCTAACATGCCTAGGGTACACAATAAACGAAAAGAAATCCCAACTGGTACCCTCTCAAATAATTACATTCCTTGGTGTAAGCTTGAATACAACTGCTCATATGTCCTACCTTACGCCAGACAAACAAAAGGCAACTGACAACATACTTCAGACAAATGGCAACAAAAAACCAGTTATCTGCAAGACAAATTCTGCAGGCTTTGGGGTTCATGGCATCCTGCATTCTACTAATTCCATATGTGAGACTGCATATGAGGAAACTTCAGTAGTACCTAAAAAGTTTATGGAGTCAACATTGTCACAGTCTGGAAACAATGATTCCTGTCATTCCCTGCCTACGACAGGAGTTTCTGTGGTGGGCACAGACATGTCACCAAAACAAGGGACTGTCATTCACTCTACCCCCTGCCATCCAAACCCTCACTACAGACGCATCAGACTATGCTTGGGGGGCCCACCTGGCAGGAAGATTCATTCAGGGCAAATGGAGCCCAAAACAAATACATCTGCATATCAACCAGAAAGAGATGCTAGCTGTTCAGAATGTTCTGACAGCCTTCAAGGACTTACTTCATCCAGGACAACTACTGATAAAGACGGACAACACCACGGTTACGTGGTACATAAACAAGCAGGGAGGTGCACATTCCTACACCTTTGCAGACTAGCCATGGCATTGTGGAACACAGCTTTGACTTACCAAATACATCTTCAAGCTCAATTCCTGCCAGGAAAACAAAATACTCTGTCAGACGACCTAAGCAGAAACCTTATGGACCCACACAAGTGGAAACTGGATCCACAAATCTTCAGCATGTTAACACAGAAATGGAGGAGCCCAGACATAGATCTATTTGCCCCCCCAAAAAATTATCAACTGGACAAATTCTGCACAAAGACTTATCACAGACAAGCATGGAAAGTGTATGCCCTATCCTTTATTTGGAAAATCCTATCAGTCTATGCCTTTCCCCCTCTGCCTCTTCTCTCCAAGGTCTTACTAAAGGTCAGACAGGAAAAAACAAAAATGATCCTAATTGCTCCAGACTGGCCTCGCCAGCACTGGTACCCAATCCTAAGGAATATGTCTCAACTCCCTCCTTGGTACCTACCTCAAATACCTCATCTACTATCTCAGCAGAACAATCAAATTCTGCACACTCATCTCCAAACTCTGAATCTTGCAGCATGGCTGATAATTTAATTATTCAAACAACACCTCTCAGTAAATCTGTGATGGATGTCATTTTGGAAGCCAGAAGGCCTAGTACTAGAAAGCCTTATGCTGATAAATGGAAGAGATTCTGTGCTTGTAACGAAGCACAAGGAATGGACACAGCAAAGCCAAATATCCCTCTGATTTTACAATACTTGACTGACATGCTTGACAAGGGCCTATCTTTTTCTTCAATAAAAATCCATGCCTCTGCCATCTCGGCTCATTACAACACAGAGCTTCCCCTTTTCTCATCCTCTGCTTAAACAGTATCTTAGAGGGGCCAAAAATTTAAGGCCTCCCAGAAGATCACCAACTCCTGCATGGGACCTCAATTTTGTGCTGGAAAAACTCACCCTGCCTCCTTTTGAACCAGAAGCTAATGGGAAAATAAAATTTTTATCTTGGAAAACAGCTTTCCTCTTGGCAATCACTTCAGCAAGAAGGGTTTCAGAACTACAGGCTCTCATGGCTGTGGAGCCTTTTATTACATTTTACCCAGACAGGGTGTCCCTCAGGACCAATCCTTCCTTTATGCCTAAGGTGATATCCAGTGTGGCTCTTAACCAAGCAATTCACCTGCCAATATTTTACCCAAATCCGCAGAACAAGGGGGAGCAGATTCTGCATTCATTGGACGTACACAGACATCTAAGAATCTACTTAAACAGGACCAAATCTCTAAGAAAGTCTGAGCAACTACTGGTGGCATTTGCTGCAGCATCGGAGGGGAAGGCTATATCAAAGCAGACTATTTCTAAGTGGATAAGCCACTGCATTTGTTTCTGCTACTTGCACCATGGTATACCTGTGCCCAAGGGGATCAGGACACATTCCACCAGGGCTGCCTCTACCTTAGCAGCCTTTCTCAGAGGAGTTCCAACCAAAGACATTCTAGAAGCTTCTACTTGGAGCTCTGTTCATACCTTCACAAAGCATTACCATTTGCCTCTTGTCTCCAAATCCAGGGCAGGCTTTGCCACTGCAGTTCTGCAGGGCCTTATAGCTGCCTCTGATGCTATTTAGTTCCATCCTCCCATCCATGGCTTTGGGATTCTACCCAAATGTAATGACTGCAATAGTGAAACATGAAGAACATAGTACAGTTGTGTACACTTACCATAAATGTAGATGTTCGAGTATTTTCACTGTTGCAGTCTGGGTACCCACCCGCCATCCCCCTTTTCTATAACTTCTCTTTCCTTCACTATATTCTAAAGCCTTTGTGGTGTATTTGCTTTTAGATGAAGGTAAAGTTTATTTTGCTAAAAGTGCATTTACATATATTGCTGTTTATATATATATATATATATATATATATATATATATATATATATATATATATATATATATATATATATATATATATATATATTTTTTTTTTTTTTGCTCCCCATTTGGGGGTCACCTGACATCTGGGGCAAGAAAAACTGAATAAAAGGGCATCAGCTACATGCTTTATACCCCTGATGACCTGACGTCATGGAAGAGGAGACAGCAACCACCACAGGACCCAAGACTTTGTTATTCAGGCCGACTGAGGGCAATCTGCCAGCAGATTACCCAAATGTAATGACTGCAACACTGAATACACTCGAACATCTACATTTATGGTAAGTGTACACAACTGTACTTTTGTGTTTCTACATGAATGTAAAATATAGTTTAGTTTGGCAGTTTAGTGCAGAGGATTAAGGTTGTGAGCTACTAATGAGCTTCATTTTCTATCACTGGTGTGAATCTCATAGCCTTTGCTTACCTGCCTGCCTGTGTGACTGGCTTGCCAGTCATCTTACCTGAAAATGTTCCTGGTCACTCCTGAAAAGAAGCATTTGGGCCACATAGGATTATCTGGTTAATTAATTGATGAAATAAAATTAAAATAAAATTGAAGTAGTTTTTTGTTTGAAATTGAGTATTTTGTGTGTCCGTGTAACACTGTGTGATAATGTAACTGGTAAATGACACAATGTAGATTCTTGTAGACTGACATAATTAGATCATTTGGAGAGCTTGAAACCTGCTGGTTAAGATCGTATGGTATTACAAGAGAAAAGTAGGATGAATAGGTCAAATAATGTAGATGGGTTTTCTGTTTTCACGAAACTCACATTGATAGCAGGTCTTTTTCTTTGCTTGAATTTGGCTTGTTGAAGGAGGTCTATGTTAACATGATCTTGTATTTCAGATATTTTTTTGTCTTTGTGTTTATCACTCATTGCCCATACCTTAGAGTGTACTGCATAAACTCCTTACTAAAGATTCAGTTTCAAAGGTTATTACTATGCTGTTGATCCAGTAGATAATTTGTAGCCTAGCCAAAGATCCCAAATCTTCAGTACCAAACTACATAAGTAAATAATATCTAGTTTAATCTCCTTTCAGTGAGGTCTTGAGGGTGGCCATACCTAGATGAATTTATGGTTATCCATCCATTTGTCCAGGTTGTGCTTCAAGAGAGTCAGAGCGCAACTTTGCTTTACTTTTATGGGAAAGTATGCTTTGTTAAGAAATGATTTTCTGAAATCTAACTCAGAACTAGTTCCTATTTTTGCCACAGTGGAAGTTTAGTTCCCTTGAGCATGGGAACTGATGAATCCCTAAGTTGGCTGCGTGTGCCTGACCTCTGGAAAAAAGTCCTTGTGACAAATTTGCTGGAAAATTTTATATGAAGTGGGGAGGGATTGTTATAATTTGGGTTTACAGTGAGATTTGCTTCATCTCTACATTTTCCTTTTACTCTGATGTCCTTCAAGTATGCATCTGCAGTCATCACATATGGGTTGTCCTGCCTCAGGCAGCCCTTCGGTCGGCCGGATTCCAAAGTCTGGGTCTGGCCTCGGCTGATGTCGCAGTTTCCCCGACGTCAGAGCGTCTGGGGTATAAAAGCATCAGCCGACGCCATTTTCCTTAGTCTTTCTTGCCGCGTGCTGTCCGAAGCAGAAGCAGTTCGCAAGTGCCGGTCGGCCAGCTCCTGTGATTCAGGTACCGAAGACTTTGAAAAAGCTAAGTACCCCGTTGGGGACTCTTTCTTGCCTCAGCCGATGTCAGATAAAGTTAATAATTGTTTAACTTGTGGGAAACAAATACCTCATAAGGATTTCCACTCTTACTGCCTCCCCTGCCTAGGCCCAGACCACGACGTCTCAGCCTGTTCAGCCTGTGCTTCCTTCAACCGACGAACTCTTAGACGTCGGTCGGAGTTTGCAGAGGAATTCTTTGGGGCTAGTTTTGCTTACAAGATGCCGTCGGAGACTCCGACTTCGCATTTAGTTAAGAAACGGAAGGACAAGGACCGACACACACGGGCCACGGTTTCGGCTGAAACCACAGTCAGGCCTACCGCGAGTGTCTCGGTTTCGGCTGAAACCGAGTCCTTGGTACTTCCGATTACTGAAACCGCGCAACCGACTACCTCAGCCCCGGAGGCCCCGGCCGAGTCGGTTATTGAATTACCTACTGAAACTGGTGTCCAGGAACCTTCCGACACCATTCCTTTAGACAAATCTACTCCTGCACGTGGTGCAGCCAGACCTCCTGCATCCATGTCCATTAAGGCTTTCTCTAGGGCTAAAGCTGCTAAACTTTCTAAAGCTTTGCCTCCCAAGGTTACCTCTCAGAGACCCTCTACTGGCTCTCAGATTCTTAGCTTAGCAGAGGATCTTATCTCCTTAATTAGAGGTTCTCAACCTCATCCGGACAGGGGCTCGAAACCACCTCCAGACAAAAGGCCCAGGGTTGAGCCCTCTGACCCCCACTCCTCAGATGAGTCCTCTGATGGCTCTACTCTGCAGACCACCCGGAGGAGGCTTATTCAGCCTACGAGGATTCTGATGCTGAAGAATCTATTCCGTCGGCCTCCCCACCTGAAGAGTTTTCCTTTGGAGAGACATTACACTCTATGAGAGAACATTTTCAATGGCAGGGTCAGAAATTCTCTGATTCTAGAAAGAGATTAAGGACCTTTTTACATTTACCTCAGCATAGGCCTTTAGCTATACCTCCTGTTTTGAATGTCATTGATGATGTGTACTCTGATGCTAGTACAACCCCTGACTCTCTCCCTCCGGCTCCTGCCAAACCTGATAGGTACTACAGGGTCCCGGACTCACATCTTCACCTGTACAAGGCCCACTCTGCTGATCCAGAAACTATTTCCCAGGGCCCAAAAGGGGTTGCAGCTGCCACTGCTAGAAATCCGCTACCCTCTGAAAGGGAGTCCAGAGCTTTAGAGAGATGGGGTAAAAAGGTGTATACTTCTGCAACTCTTTCCATGAGGGCATTAAATTGTCAATTTCATATGATACAGTACCAAGAGTATTTGTTAGATGAATTGCATAAGAAACTGTCTTCATCTGAACTCCTTGATCGCAAATCCCTTCAGGATCTGGTACATAACTCCCAGCAGGTTAGTAACCATTTCTTGCAGTGTGGTTATGATGCATTGGAAGCTTCATGTAGGTCAGCTATGACAGGTGCAGTCATACGTAGGCATGCCTGGCTGAAGGAACAATCTCTGCCAGACCATGTTAAAGCTAAGCTTTTGGATGCTCCTACGGAAAAGCAAAAATTATTTGGTTCCACGGCTCAAGAGGTCTTAAAGAAATTTGAAGAAAAGGCAAAATCTGTGCAAACAGTCAAAGATTTTCTGCAAGCCCAACCACCGAGATTCAGCAGAAATTGGCCTACTAAGAATTGGTCCTTTCCGGACTCAGACAGATCTCAGAGAGGCAGGAATAGGCGTGCCAGAGGTAGAGGGCAAGCTAGAGGCTCCTACAGAGGCCGTCAATGGCAGCCTCCCAACCAGAGAGGTAGTGCAGGAACTACAACTGCTACACCAGGACAGACTTAATGACTTTGTTTTGACTCCGCCGACCAGGGCTCAATTAGAAGCACCTTTGGGCGGAAAGCTTTCTTTATTTTCAAAAAATTGGCACAGCATTACGAGGGACACATGGACACTGCAAATAATAGACAAAGGATACAGGTTCCATTTCCACACATTGCCAAAAAGAAAAGGCATGCCAGACCTGCCACCAAATCAGAGGGCAGATGCTTTGAAACAAATTTCCAACTTAATACAAATGAAAGATATAGAAAAGGTTCCTCTTTCAGAACAAGGCCAAGGATTTTACTCCAGATTATTCCTTGTTCCAAGAAAAGAAAATCAATGGAGGCCTATTCTCGATTTGTCCGCACTGAATACTTACCTCATTGTGCCAAAATTCAAAATGCTGACTCTACAGCAACTCCTTCCCATGCTGGGCAAGGGGTCTTGGCTGGAGACTCTAGACCTCAAGGAGGCATACCTGCATGTCCCTATCAGACAAGGTTGCAGAAGACACCTCAGATTTCTTGCAGGGTCAAAGCATTATCAATTCTTAGCATTGCCCTTTGGCTTATCTACTGCGCCCAGAGTATTCACGAAATGCCTGGCATCAGTAATTGCACACTACAGACTTCAGGGGATTCAAATTTACCCATATCTGGACGACTGCCTTATACAAGCGGACAGCCAGCAAACTTTGTTAAAGGACTTGGATTATGCCATCCACCTACTGCAGGCCTTGGGATATACAGTCAACATCCACAAATCAAGACTTGTTCCATCCCAAAGAATAACTTTTCTGGGTGCGGATCTAGACACAACCACCCAAATGGCCTTTCTCACAGAAGAAAAACAAAAACAACTACCGGATTACTTCAAGAATCTGACAAGACAAACTCAGCTGACTGCAAGGAAAATCCTGCAGGCCCTGGGTTACATGGCATCTTGCATTCTTCTGATTCCACAAGCAAGGCTGCATATGAGAAAATTACAATGGTACCTAAGGAGTTTATGGACTCAGCACAGTCACAGTTTAGAAACTTTGATCCCACTCATTCCATGCCTCCAAAAGGAATTTCCGTGGTGGGCTCAAGCCTGCCAGTTGAACAGTGGGTTGCCCTTCAGCAAGCCAACAACCAACCAAACCATCACTACGGACGCTTCAGACCAAGGTTGGGGAGCACACATGGAGGGCAGATGTATCCAAGGGCTATGGTCACAAAGGGAGCTACGCATGCACATAAACCAAAAGGAAATGCTGGCAGTGATACATGCAATCGAGGCCTTCAAACTTTTTCTTCATCGAGGGCACCTACTCATAAGGACAGACAACACCACAGTTGTGTGGTACATAAACAAGCAAGGAGGCACCCATTCCTACCTTCTTTGCAGACTGGCAATGAATCTATGGGAACTTTCCTTGAAACTCAATATACAGCTGCAGTCCCAGTTTGTGCCAGGGAAAGACAATATACTGGCAGACAGCTTAAGCAGAAATATCATGGATGCACACGAATGGATGCTGCACCCAGACATCTTCTTACTCATAACACAATCATGGGGAAGGCTGGAAATAGATCTGTTCGCCTCCCCCCACAACCATCAACTGAAGAAATTCTGCTCAAGGACATACCACCCACAAGCATGGAAAGTGGACGCTCTCTCCTTCAGCTGGAAAGCTCTAACAGTGTATGCTTTTCCACCTCTCCCATTAATGACCAAGGTCTTACTGAAGATCAGAACAGAGCAGCCCAGAGTGATATTGATAGCTCCAAACTGGCCAAGACAGCACTGGTACCCACTGTTAAAGAGCTTGTCACATTCGAAACCGTGGCCTCTCCCCCTATGGCCACTTCTACTGACACAACACAATTTCAAGACTCTGCATTCCAACCTGAAAACCTTGCAACTAACTGCCTGGAAAATACCTTGACTCCTCCTCAGGATAAGCTATCCCAGAGAGTGAAGGATATTATCATGGAAGCTCGCCAGCCTTCCACAAGGAAGGCATATTCAGCAAAATGGAAAAGATTTCACATTTGGAACACAACAAAGGGCCTAGATGCGACAGTGATGAACATGGCACATATACTGGAATATTTGGCAGAATTGTTCCACAACGGCCTGTCTTACTCTTCCATTAAGATACATGCTTCAGCAATTTCAGCAGAATATAATGTTGATCCACCTGTCTTCTCTCATCCTCTCCTGAGACAGTTTCTAAGAGGAATCAAAAACATCAATCCTCCAAGGAAGCCACCTCTACCTACTTGGGACCTTAACTTTGTGTTGGAAAAACTAACACTTTTTCCCTTTGAACCAGCAGCATCTGCAGATCTACAGTTTCTGTCTTGGAAAACTGCCTTCCTTCTGGCCATAACCTCAGCAAGAAGAGTATCTGAGTTACAAGCTTTAATGGCAGTACAGCCATTCCTTATTTTTCATCAGGACAGAGTTTCATTGAGAACCAATCCTACATTTATGCCAAAGGTGGTATCCAGGGTATCTTTGAACCAAGCTATTCACTTGCCTACCTTCTTCCCACATCCACAAAATAAAGGGGAGAAGCTTCTGCACACCCTGGACATGCACAGACAGTTGCGCTACTACTTGGACAGAACTAAAAGTTGCAGAAAGACTGACCAGCTGTTTGTAGCATATGCTGCTGGGGCACAAGGAAAAGCAATTTTCAAACAGACAATTTCAAAATGGATATGAAATTGCATTCGTTTTTGTTACTCCTTTCATGGAAAAACTGTGCCAGCTAACATTAGACCTCATTCCACGAGAGCCACAGCCACCTCCACAGCCTTCCTAAGAGGGGTGGCTACCAAGGACATTTTAGAAGCTGCTACATGGAGCTCCGTGCATACATTTGCCAAGCATTACAATTTACCTTTATATTCCAGATCTAGAGCAGGCTTTGCTACGGCAGTCCTGCAGGGTATTTTAGCTATACCATCCTTTACTTAGTACCACCACCCCCAGATTGGCTATGGTATTCTACCCATATGTGATGACTGCAGATGCATCCTTGAAGGACATAGTACAGTTTTGTACCTACCATAAATGTAGATGTCCGATAGGTATGCATCTGCAGTCAGGTTTACCCTCCCTCCTTCCCCTCTGTGGTATTTCTTGGGTGCTTACCCCTTTTATAGTGGTATTTCTTGGGTACTTACCCCTCTTATAGCTAGCTGGGGGGATCTATTATGGTGTATTTGTTTTTATAGTACTGTGCATGTTTGGATTTGTTTTTAAAATACATCTCTCCAAATTTTAGCCTTCCTTAGAGGGCACCTGGCATCTGGGGCAAGAAAAACTGAGGAAAATGGCGTTGGCTGATGCTTTTATACCCCAGACGCTCTGACGTCGGGGAAAGTGCGACATCAGCCGAGGCCAGACCCAGACTTTGGAATCCGGCCGACCGAAGGGCTGCCTGAGGCAGCACAACCCATATGTGATGACTGCAGATGCATACCTATCGGACATCTACATTTATGGTAGGTACAAAACTGTACTTTTTGTACAAGCAGTGTAGTTTGATATTTGTTGACATGATTCTTCGTGTCTTCCAGGTACAGTAATCTGACAAAGGAACTACCTATCTGAGCAGTCATGGCAGAAGGTGGCTTTGATCCCTGTGAGTGTATCTGCTCACATGCACATGCCATGAGAAGACTGATAAACCTGGTAAGTACTGCTGAGCATAAAAGCTATTAGGTGTGACACAGAAGGGAAATTGAAATCTTGCTTTTAAGGTTCAGTTGGTAGATAGTGCTAAGATTAACTAAGACACTTTCTAGCAGTCTTTCAGCCAAGATCACCAATGTTGTTAACATCTTTTGCTACTTTCAGTATATTTGGACAGTTCTACTCTCCATCCTTCAGTTGTACCCATTTCAGTTATGACTCTGCTGACAAGGACAAAGGTAAATGCACTGTGCATCTGTGTCTGTAACCTGTACATGTGGGTATGTATAGTATATACACATTTCAATGTATAATTGTACCATTTGGAAAGTAAACCATTCCAGCTAATTGTCATGTTGATAATTTGCCCCTGAGATCCCAGGAAGAAAATCATGGCAAAAAGTAGGAGGTGCAGCACCCAGCAGGATAAAATCACTCTCATCAAACTAAACAAACTACTCAGAGGACAAATAAAGTCTACCAAAGTCAAATTTGAGGTAAGTTTGGCCTCCCAGGCGAAGGACAACCACAAAGCATTCTTTAGCTATGTCTGCAACCTCAAAGGCAATACACAGTTGTGTGCATAAGTCATTGTAAATGGAGCCACCTATACTAAGCCAGAAGATATAGTAAACCTCCTGGCCAATAAATTCATCTCCATCTCTCCCCCCTCAACCTTCCCTCAGGAAGTATCATCAAATATAACTCCCACTTGTGTCACTAAGGAACAGGTCCTTAATGCTCTCTCTAAGACCAAGGACACTGCATTAGTGGGCCCAGACAATATCCCAGAATGCCTTCTAAATAGCATGAAACATGACCTATCAGGGCCTCTGGAATTACTTTTTAACTGTAACCTCCAAACAGGCATTGTGCCTCATGAATGGAGAAAGGCAACAGTCATCCCTCTGTACAAAGGTGGGCCATCTACAGACCCTGGAAACTACAGACCCATAAGTCTCACTAGTCTTATATGTAAAGCCATGGAAATAATTATCATGGAGATGATCAGTAGAGATGCAGTAAACCTCCAGACACTGGACCCAACCCAGTTTGGTTTCATCAAGGGCAAATCATGCCTACTCAACCTGGTGAACTTCTTTGAGAAAGTCACCAAAGCAATGGATGAGGGCAAAATCATTCACACTGCCTACCTTGACCTGGCCAAGGCATTTGGCAGAATACTCCACTCAAGCATTGGTGACAAACTCAATAGGTTAGATACAAACCCGTATGTCATCCAGTGGATAGCCAAGTGTCTCACAGACAGGACCCAGGAAGTTAGAATTGGGGCTTAGGGACACACATAGATAGTAATCTAGCCTTTGACCTTCATATGTCTATAGTGGTGAGGAAATCATTCTATGTTGCGCAACTTATAAACAAAGGTATGGCATCTAAGTCCAAGAAAGTCATGGTTCCACTGTATTTGACATTCATCAGACCTGTCATTGAGTACAATGCCCCCTTTGGTATGTACCTAACCAGGCATATCCAACAATTGGAACATCCACAGAGGTTCCTCACTAAAAGAATACAGGGCACAAATAACATTTCCTGTGCAGATCGCCTCAAGGCCCTATCACTGTATTCTGTCTCCTAGAGGTTTTTGAGGGGAGATCTATGCCTGGCAAACAGGGCATTGTCAGACCCCACTCTGATGGGCCTCCTGCATATCCACAAAACAAACAGCACCATAATTACCCATTCTAAAGACTTAAACCTTATCTGTGATATAAGTAGGACCTGCTGGAGAGATAGGTATGTTACCTAGAGACTACCCCGTCAGTGGAGCAGGCTCCCCATCCATGTGAATCAGGGTTCCTCTCTGACCCAATTCAAGTGCAGTTTGGACAATTGGATGGGAAACTGGAAATGCATCCCTGGTCTGGCACCTATGTCTCTAATGGACATGGGTAACCTATAATTGGTTCATCCCCCAGGCGCATGCTTACACTTATCAAGGGGTATCAGAACTTGTCAGAGATTTGAGATGCATGGCCAGGCTTAAAAAGGCCCTTATGATCATTAGCCTAGTAAACATCTCTGTACCTATAAGAGTTGACTTAGTGATCTGAGTATGCACGCAGATAGTAGCCTTAACTTCGACCACCTTATAGCCACAGTGGTGAGGAAATCCTTTTATGTTGTGCAACTTATAAGTAAAGGTATAGCATCTAAGTCCAAAGAGGTTATTATCCCACTGTACTCTGCCCTTGTCAGACCAGTCATAGAGTACAATGCTCCCTTTGGTATGTACCTGACCAGGCAGATGCAGCAACTAGAAAGACCTTGGAGGTTCCCTACAAAAAAAATGCAAGCGTAACAAACCTGCCTTCTACGGATCACCTTAAAGCCCTTTCCCTCTACTCTATCTCCTATGTATTGCTGAGGGGTGATCTATGCCTGGACTATAAGGCAGCCGCAAACCCCACACTTATGAATCTCCTGCATATTCGTAAATCAAACAGTTCCAAAAGTACAAGGTCTAGAGACATGCATTTTGTCTGTGACTTCTACAAAACATGCTGTAAAGACAAATATGTGTCCTAGAAACTGTTCCTCCTGTGAAACAGGCTTATTATTTATTACCCAATTTAAGCACAACCTAGACCAGTGGATGGGAATAGGAAATTTACACCAGAACTGGCACCGATGACCCTTATAGGCATCGGTAGCTTATAAATGCCTCCCTATAAGTGTCTTATTTGGATACAAGACATCATTATTCTTTTCGAAAAACATTGCTAGGCTGAGAAAGGCCCCTAATAACAGTCTATGAATCAATTGTATATTTGTGTGTGTGTGTGTGTGTGTGTGTGTGTGTGTGTGTGTGTGTGTGTGTGTGTGTGTGTGTGTGTGTGTGTGTGTGTGTGTGTGTGTGCGTGTGTGTGTGTGTGTGTGTGTGTGTGTGTGTGTGTGTGTGTGTGTGTGTGTGTGTGTGTGTGTGTGTGTGTGTGTGTGTGTGTGTGTGTCTGTCTGTATGTATGTGTGTATATGTATGAGATTGTGTAATCTAACACTGAATCTACAAAACTGTGGGGAAGAAGCCTGAATGCAAGAAACAATGAACACATCTGTTATTGAATACTAACACACACAGCCAAACTAACAGCCCATAAAATACAAAAAAAAATAAACACAACATATGTTTTAAAGGTTGGGAAATCCCTATGCAAACCCCATGTGGGAGGAAGCCCTCAAATGTAAATATATTGGCACCTTGGTGGCACTAACTCAAAGAAGTGACAATTCTTTCTAAACTCAGAAATCACTGTAGCTGTGCACTCAAAACCGCCCAGGCAGTTACTAATTAAACAAAATGCGCATAGAAGAAAGCACTAATCCACCCCTCCAAATAAATATATAGCCCATCCAACACAAATAAAGAGAATGTAAACCCCACCAGCTTGTCATTCTGCTTCTTACATACCATTTCATATTATTCACAATTGCACCTACTGTACACACACTAGAATTACCTTTTTTGTAGTTAATGACTTGCATATAACCTGGACTGAGCCTGCAAATGGTCATTCTCTGATCAATGCTTAGTGTGTAATACAAACATGCATACATTATTGTGAATATGCATTCAATTGTAAAAGAGAGTACAAGGCATTACAATGATTTTTTTCCTTTTTACACATTGTACAAATACTATTTTTGCTTTAACAAATTTTCAGTTTAACATTAATTAGATCACTCAAGTCCTGCCTTTCCTGACATACCACTCATGAGTACTATTCTGTATGCATTGTTCCCACAGATTCCATTTATTTCTATGTAGTTTATTCCTTCCCTTTTCTAAAGATGCCACCACCAGTCTTTATGTCTTCTTTACAGCAATCAACAATTCTGTTTTGGTTGGGTTTCCATTTCCTAGTAGATTACTTTTTGGAGCCAACACTATTATACTTAGCCTTACTGTGCCTAGGCAATTCAGTTTTTCTGTCACAGCTCAAATAAGTTGGTTCCTTACTTAAAGTAATTTGCTCTCTCAACAATTCTGACAAAGTACCCTACATGGAATTTCAAAAATCTGTCAACTTGTTACATTCACACAAAAGATGTTCCCAGTTACCCCTCTCTTTAGAGTCACACCTTCAGCAATTGCTGTTTACCTATAGAAAAATTCTCTGAAGTCTACTTGGGTATAGAACTATCTTTACAAATGCTTATGTACAAAAGACCTAAGCCTTTGCCTTTTTGATTTTGTTGCATACTAGAGAGCCATACAAATCCATCCATCCATTATTTCTTTGTATATTCCTTTTCCATTCTCATTTCCCAGTATTTTCAAACTTCTTTTGATGGATTCTTATTGTTAAAATGCATTATTTTTATGCCCTATTAATTATCTCTGTTTTTTTACTGCATCTTCTGCTCTAAATTCGGGTCTATATTATATGTCCAAAGAGCTCTAACTTTGAACACTATATGGTCGACACCATATGGTTGAAGTTGGAAAACTTCGAACATTTTAAAAAAATAATAAATACAAAATAAAAAAATTAATGTAATGGGAGAAGATTTCGTTTACCGCACTGTAGTGCAATCACTGAGTTGGTATATTTAAAGAGCGAGGGGTGTGGGGGAGTGCAGGAGGGCTTGCCCCCTGCCTACAAATGTTAGTTTTGGGTTTGGGTTTTTTTATTTTTTTTTTTTTATGTATGTTCAGAGTTTTCTAACTTCGACCATATGGTGTTGATCATATGGTGTTCGAAGTTAGAAATCTTCAAACATATAATATAGACCCTTAAATTCAAGCTGGTCTTTCATGTAACACTCTCCTGTCCCTTTCTGCTTGCCTGTACTGTTATCAGTCTATAGTAAGGAAGGCAGTCTCTAAACAACCGTGTAAACTTCTGCTTGGCCTTACCCCACTCTGTCTTTCCCCTCCCTAGTTATGTGCTCCCAGTGCATTGGTTTCTTTGCTGATTTTCACCAATAATGTCCATCAAATATCCCTTTTTCTTATTTTATGTGTGGTACTTACAGTCATCCCTATTATTAAAATGCCTTTTTTTTCTATTCCCGTTAGCTTAGTTCCCAAAATATTTTCTGCTACTTTGTACATGTAATCTGTGCTGTTGTTACTGTTCTGCTCAAGTGCCCGCATCCAAAATCCTAATATACTTATTTCGTGGCAGACCCCACCTCACCCCATTTCAAAATAATTTCTTACCACTTGATTTGTATTCTTCTGCTTGTGCTATGCATGTGAGTCTTAAATGAGTAGCAATAAAGTATCCTTCAAGTCTGGTAATCCAACTTGTTCTGTTAGGAGAAAAAATATATCCCAATTAAATTTTTCCCCTTTTTCCTTCCAAGTAAATCTCTTCAGTTCTTTATTAATTGTGGTCCACAGCTTCTCCTCTGGTTGATAAAAGTATGCCTGACCTGTATACTGTGCTAAAGGTACTAAAAACATTTTTTTATTTTCACTATATATATATCCATCATCAAGAGATTCAACTTTTTCACTTTTTGTGTTATGTTGTTTAATCTGTTTCCACATATCCTGAGCTGCCATAAGTACACGTCTAGGCACCGGCACTCAGATAGCCTCTCTTCCACCTACACAAATTTAGGCACTCAGATCCCAGGTCAAGAAAGTAGTCTCGCACATGTTTCTTTCAGCGCAACTAATCTTACAAGCCTTGGGATTCATGGCAGTAGCTGTCACCCTAATTCTTTTAGCCAGGTTTCATGTGCGGATTCTGCAGTGGACTGTATCTATACAGTGGTCTGTTCTTCAGCAGCCTTTATTCTCCCCGGTCAAGCTTACTCATCTTGCAAAAAAATCTTGCTTCACTTGGACAAAGTTTCCCTAGGCTGTCTATTTGTTTCTTCCCTACCCACGGCCACAGTGACCACAGATTCCTCCCAGGTGGGCTAGGGGTGGGGCACTACTTGGGAAGAACAGTCCAAGGTACATGGTCCCCAGAAGAGGCCAATATGCACATCAGTGTTCTGTAAATGAGATTTGTCCTCTGGGTGTTACAAACCTTTCAAGACATTCTTTTTTCTTGGACGATTGGCATTCATACGGGCAATATGTCTGTTGTCTGATACATCGACAAACAGGGGGAACCTTATCTTACTCAGTATGTCAAGAAGTATTGAGAGTGTGGCAATGGACGATCTCTTCCGGACACTTTCTCTTAGCAATGCACATACCAGGGAAAGCCAGCATGATTGCAGGCAAACTAAGCTGGTCCATTCTACTGCCTTACAAGTGGTCTGTCAATGTCAAAGTGGTGGAGAGAATTTTCCATCGATGGGGCCAGTCATACTGTGACATTTTCACTTCTTCCCTCAAAAAGTGCAGCAGGTTTTTTGCCCTGAACCATCCGATGGAGGGAGTCACTGAGAGTTGTTCTAGTCTACAACTGGCCCTCCGGTCTTCTCTGTGCTTACCCCTGTTACCTCTTATCCCCAAATTTCTACAGAAAGCATACCAGTTGAAGAGTGCAGTTATACTCATTGCATCGTTTTGACCTTGTCAAATTTGGTATCTCTTCCTCTGTAGTGGGTGACGTGCTCGGCTGGAGGTGGAGCTGTTAGACTCAGAAGTATACACGTAAAGGTGTCCTAAATCAAAATGAATTGTAGAGGGTTTACCAATGGGAGGACCTTGATTGTTATTTAAACTACAACTGATATTATGATTCTGATGAAGTTTCCTGGAGGGAAATAAAAGCGCTCAATCCTGGTTTTTGTTAATAAACCAAATGAAACTATATCGTGAGACTGCCTTTATTGGGTGCCTGCTGTAGCTGGGGATTGTTTTGGATCTCTTCCTCTGGCCCATCTTCTACATTTGCCCTGGATACTGGATCCCAATCCAGACTCTTGTCTCATCCTACATGGATGACCTGTCTGGACATAACAGGTCTCAAACTTACCTCATGGTTTCTCCAGTTTCAATGATTGCTAGACAGCCCAGGCTTTCTTCCCTGGTCAATCATATTTTATCTTCTCAAAAGGCTACCACTAGAAAGATTTACAAAAGTAAATGGAAGTGATTTGCATTCTGGGCCCTTAAGAGGGATCTGGACCCCTTTTCTGCTCCTATGCCAGCTGTACTTGAATTTTTAGCTTCAATATTCAATGAAGGGGGTTAGTTTTTCTACTGCTAACTAACTAATTCATAATCTATGAACCTATGAGTTAAGGTCTGGTTGGCTGCCATTTCAAACTTCCATCTTGGTGAAAATAATTCTTCTTTAGCTTCTTCTAAATTATTCAAAGCTTTTGTCAAAGGAACCTTTATTATGTAGACCTCCATTAAAGGGTCCTACTCCTTCTTGGGAGTTAACTATCCTGCTTCAAACTCTGACCCAAGGCCCCTTTGAACCTTCAGCCAGGTCAGACCTTAGTTTTTGTCTTGGAAAACCATTTTTCTAGTCAGTATTACATTAGTTAGATGAGTATCTGAACTAGGCTCTATCTTCGAAATCTCCGTACCTGATTTTCCACAAAGACAAGGTTACTTATGGACCAACCCTGTCTTTTTTTTTTTTTTTTTTGTCTAAGGTAGCTGAGGTAGCTTCTGAGTCTAATGCCAACAAAGTCATTAACCTCCCAGTTTTCTTTCCAGATTTTTCTAAGAAGGGAGGGTATGTGCTGCATCTTTTGGATGCACATAGACAACTTCGGTTATCTCCATTGAACCAAAGATTTCAGGAAGTCTGGCCAGTTGTTTGTATCCTAACCTAACAGATTGGGCAAGCCATTTTCAAACATTACTCTGGACAAATAGTTAATTGATTGATTGATTGTATCTGATTATTCTGTAGTAAACAAGGGTTGTCCTTACTTAAGCCTCCTAGAGCTCATTCCACATGTTCTATGGATATATCCCCAGCTTTTTGGTCAAGAGCTTCTATGTATAACATTTGTGCAGCTGCCACGTGGTCCAGTGCTTATACTTTTATTGCTCATTACAAATTGGATTTGGTTTCTAGGAATAGAGCTGCCTTTGGCCCTGCATTACTCCGAAATATCCTTCCATGAGAACCACTCATAGTTCATCTAGCTGATGACTCTGTCCCATCAGTTGAGGAACAAATGAAAATGATAACATCAGATAAAAAAGTTATGTACTCACCATAACTTTGCATTTGTGTTGATCATTTTCATTCTTCAACTTTCAGCCCTCCCTTTGCTCCTGGAAAGATCTAAGAGTTATCACTTTAGTTCTTTTCCTTAATCTATTCCTTTTTAAGTTCTTTTAAGATATTATCCATTGTGTTTAGGCCGCAAACTTGATGTGATGTATGTTAGGCTGGTGGAGTATCATGGATAAAGGGATGAACTCTAGAGTTTGGATCTGAGGATCTGGAAGAAGTGGCTGAATTGGATCTGAGACACATCATTTGAGGAAGAATGAAAATGGACAACACAGATGTAATGTTATGGTGAGTACATAACTTTTTTTTTTTATTCTCCCCTAGATAGAGAACTAATTTTGGATTCTCTGCTGCAGAGGTCACTAAAAAGTATAATGAAAGAGGAAAGGAAAATGAATTCAAATCATCTCTCTCATATGTTTCAGCCCCCCCCCCCCCCAAAAAAAAAAAAACACTCCCATGTTTGCCAAGGGATTCTTTAGAAACAAAATAAACCGTACCAGCAAACTGCTGTTAAATGAATTTTTAAAAAGCAATGGCAGAGAGGTTCCGAAAAGGTAGCAGACACACCCACAACAACAGATAGTCTAAGAAGTCTGAGTTGACTGTATGAATGTCCCCCCTCCTTCCACAAAGACAGTCATTTAATCCTTCCAGAAAATCTGAACCTCCTTTTCTGTCTTTGACAGCAGAAAGTTTCAGACAAATGAGTTCTGAGTGTAATCCATTAAGGTCACAAATGGCATTGGGAGTTTCTCCAGTCTTTTCAGTGGATTCTTCCTCAACCACCAGACTCGACTCCTCTTTTCCCACTTGTCATTCAGCATATGTTTGCACAGGGGGTGATAGAACCTGACCCACCACCTCAGTTAGGGAAAGGGTTTTATTCCAGTTTGTTTCTGGTACCAGAGAAAGAAGATTCTTTGAGTCAAGTTCTGGATCTTTCCCTTCTGAATGTGCTTGTGATAATACCAAAGTTCAAAATGCTGTCTCTTCACAACTTGATACCCCTTACTCCCTATTTGAGTTTTCTAGTGACCGTAGATTTGTAAGATGCATATCATCACATTCTTACAGATCCAGATTTAAGTTGTTTCTTAAAGTTTTCTGTGTGTGGATCACATTGTCAGTTCTGTCCATTAACCTTTGTCTGTCTATTGCTCAAGGGTATTCACAAAATGTCTAACTCCTGTGAACGTCTACTGCAGACTGCAAGGTATTCACATTTTTCTATATTTAGACAACTTGCTTATCTTCTCAGAGTCATTTTCAGAGTGTCAGGAATTTCACACTTTGGTATCGGGTGACCTACACAGGCTGGGATTCCAGAAGAACTTAACAGAAGATCTGATGATGTTCTTCATGTTTCACTGTTCCAGTCATTACATTTACGGTTATCTGCTTGCAAGTAGCCCTCAGTCGGCCTGATTATCAAAGTCTTGGGTCCTGCGTCGGTTGCTGTCTCATCTTCCATGACGTCAGGTAGTCAGGGGTATAAAGCATGCAGCCGATGCCATTACATCAGTCTTTCTTGCCGTGCGGTGCCCGAAGCAGAAGCAGTTCGCAAGTGCTGGTCGGCCGACTCCTGAAATTTTCGTTTTTGAGTTTCAGATCCGAAGTCTTCAAAAAAGCTAAGTACCCCTTTGGGGATCCTTTTTCTTGCTCTAAACCTGATGTCAGTAAAAGTTAACAATTGTATTACTTGTGGAAAGCAAATACCTCATGAAGATTTTCATTTGTACTGCATTCCTTGCTTAGGCCCAGACCACAAAGTCCCTCGCTGTCAGTTTTGTACCTTATTCAATCCTCAAACTATTCATCGTCTGTTCATTTTCGCATCTAACTATTTTGGCACTCAGTTCAATTATCCAGAAATGGCTTTGGTAAGCCATCCGACTACCGACATTCCGAAAAAATGTAAAGATAAAGACAGAGACAGACCGCATAGGTCCAAAGCTGCCGACGACGCTTCCATTAAGCTAGTCGCCAGTTCACCATTGCTCAGTGAGACGCTTTCGCAGCCCCTGATATCCGCTACTTCAGATTCGCAGGCCTCTACTGAGACCCATTCGGAGTCCGGTATGCTGTGAGCTGCTTCTTCGACTATGGAACCTGCGTGTGTTTCTATCTTGGATGGGTCCGGAGCTGCTGTACATGCACTGGCTTCTGAGGGTGTATTCAGGCCTACTGACTTACATATCAAACTGATGCCATCTTCTTCTTCAAGGCCTAAAACTCAATCCACGCCTAGAAAACTGATGCCCAGACCGCATGGTCAGGCCCCTATGCCTAAAAAACAAATGGTAAGAATGGCTGAAGACCTTATTACTGTAATCAGTTGAAGCCACCCATCTCCCTCTAAGAGACCTAGAACTGATTTTCCTTCTGATTCTTCTGATCAGGATTCTGAAATTTCTGATGTTCATCGTGTGACACTGCTGCAGTCATTACACTTGGGTTATCCTGCCGTCAGGCGGTTCCCCAGCCGGCCTGAGTTCCAAAGTCTTGGTCTGGCGTCGGTTGCTGTCGCCTCCTCCCTGACGTCAGTGCGACAGGGGTATGTAAGATGCAGCCGACGCCATTTTCTTCATTCTTTCTTGCCGCGCGGTGCCCGAAGCAAAAGCAGTTCGTAAGTGCCGGTCGGCCTACTCCTGAGATTTTCATTCTGAATCCAGAACCGAAGTCTTCTACAAAGCTAAGTACCCCGTTGGAGAAACTTTTTCTTGCCTCAGACCGATGTCAGTAAAAGTTAATAACTGTATTTCTTGTGGGAAGCAAATACCTCATAAGGATTTCCATTCTTATTGTATCACATGCCTAGGCCCAGACCACGACGTTACTGGTTGTTGGTTTTGTGGTAGGTTTAATAAGCACACTATTAAACATCTGTTTGATTTTGCCCAACATTACTTTGGCAGAAAATTTAATTATACCATTCCGTCGGAACTTCCGACGACCGGTATTCATAAAAAGCACAAAGACAAGGACAGGCATCCAAGGCCCAAAACTGATGACGAAGCCTCTTCTAGGCCAGTCACCGGTTCTCCGGTTTTCAGTGAGGCACCTTTGCAGCCCCTGACGACCGCTTCTGCAGAATCACAGGCCACCCCCGACCCCCATGTGGAGATGGCTGGGCCTTCGGATGCACTAGCTTTTCAGCAGACCAAAACCGATCATGCAGAGGGATCCGGAGTACCTGAGCTACCCGCAGCTTCAGAGGGTGTCTTCAGACCTACTCCGCTAAGCATTAAACCCTCTTGTAAGTGCCTCCTTTAAAAACTAAGAAACAAGTACAGCATTCTCCAGGACAGGCCTCCATGCCTAAGACACAAATGCTCAAAATGGCCGAAGACCTAATCACTCTGATCAGGGGTTCCCATCCCCCACCTGATAAAAGGCCTAGACAGGATGCAGATTATGAGTCATCCGACCAGGGGTCCATTTCCTCAGATTCATCCTCAGACCTGGGATACTGTTTACCCCCTTATGAGGATTCTGATGCTGAGGAATCTATTCCATCAGCCTCTCCACCTGAGGATTACTCCTTTGGGGAATCCTTACATACCATGAGGGAACATTTCCATTGGGAAGGCCAGGATTATTCAGAATCCAAGAAATGGCCCAGAGACTTCCTATTATTACCTCAACACAGACCCCTGGCTATTCCGCCAATACTAGATATTGTGGATGATGTGTACACTGAATCCAGCTTAAATCCTGATTCCTTACCTCCAGCTCCACTTAAACCGGACAGATATTACAGAGTCCCTGACTCACACAAATTTCTGTATAAAAGCCCTGTTGCTGATCCTGAAACTATTTCTCAGGGACCCAAAAGGGTTAAGGCCTCATCAGCAAAGAACCCAGTTCCCTCTGACAGACATTCCAGAGAACTAGACAGATGGGGAAAGAAAGTATATATGTCTGCAACTTTAGCAATGAGAGCCTTAAATTGCCAGTTTCACGTGCTAAAATATCAGCAATTTTTGATGTCTCAGTTGAAACAAAAAATGCTTCCAGATACAGATCCTCCTAATTTTAAAGAAATGCAGGATTTATTGCATGCCACTGAACAAGTGGGAAAGCATACTTTGCAATGTGGTTTTGATTCTTTAGAGGCCTCATGCAGAGCAGCAGTTACAGGCTCTGTCATTAGAAGACATGCATGGTTAGAAGAACATACGTTACCAGATCATGTTAAAGCTAAATTACTGGATGCACCTTTACAGCAGGATGTTTTATTTGGAGTTCAGGCAGAAGAGGTATTAAAGAAAATGGAGGATAAGGCAAAATCTATACAAACAGTGAAGGATTTCTTACAGGTTCAGCCTCCTCGATTTAGTAGAAACTGGCCAACAAAGAATTGGTCCTTTCCAGTTAATGACAGACCTCAAAGGGGCAGATACAGATGGCCAAGAGGTAGAGGTCAACCACAATGTCCTTACAGGTCTTGACAATGGGGTGCATCAGGCCAGAAAGACGGGGAAGACAGGCACCAACCGTATAAAAAACAGCCCCAATGACTTCCCACTCCAGCTGCCAAACAACTCACTCTTGGCAGCCCCTTTGGGAGGAAAACTGGCACTTTTTTATCACAATTGGCATATGATCACCCAAGACAAATGGGTTCTCAATATTATTTCAAAAGGTTACAGGTTCCACTTTCACACTCTGCCAAGATTAAAAGGAATGCCAAATCTGCCACTAAATCAATGGGCAGAGGCCCAAAAACAAATTATGGCACTCGTGAACATGGGAGCTATTCAAAAGGTACCACCACAGGAACAAGGGCAAGGATTTTACTCAAGACTCTTTCTGGTTCCCAGAAAAGACAAAGCCTGGAGGCCCATTCTGGATCTTTCTTCACTAAACACTTACCTGGATGTTCCGAAATTCAAAATGCTGACATTACAGCAGCTTCTTCCCATGCTGGGCAAGCAAGCTTGGCTCGTGACTTTGGACCTCAAGGAGGCATACCTGCATGTCCCTATCAGACAAAACTGCAGAAGATACCTCAGGTTCTTAGCTGGTCCAATGCACTATCAATTCTCTGCATTGCCCTTTGGATTATTTACTGTGCCCAGGGTCTTCACAAAGTGCCTGGCACCAATAATTGCATTTTGCAGACAGAAAGGAATTCAAATTTACCCATACCTGAACGACTGCCTGATTCAAGCAGAGAGCAAGGACATTCTTCTACAGCATCTGGCGTTTGTAAAAATGTTATTAAGTTGCCTGGGGTACACAGTAAATGAAAAGAAATCAAAACTAGTGCCCTCACAAGAGATAATATTCCTGGGTGCCAGCTCGAACACAATGGCCCAGATGGCTTTTCTCACGCCAGACAAGCAAGGACAACTGACACAATACTTTCAGTTGATGGCAACAAAGACCCAACTCCCTGCAAGAAAAATTCTGCAGGCCTTGGGCTTCATGGCATCTTGCATACTACTAATTCCATATGCCAGACTGCATATGAGGAAACTACAATGGTACCTAAGGAATGTATAGTCTCAACACTGTCAAAGTTTGGAAACAGTTATACCACTAATACCTTGCCTTCAACAGGAGTTTCGATGGTGGGCTCAAGCTTGTCACCTCAACAAGGGACAGCCTTTCGCTCAACCCATAGCCAGGCAAACACTGACAACAGATACATCAGATTACGCCTGGGGAGCACACATGGCAGGAAAATGTATTCAGGGCAAGTGGTCCACAGAACAAAGGCATCTTCACATCAATCAAAAAGAGATGCTAGCTGTGCAAAATGCCCTTATAGCTTTCAAGAACCTTTTGCATCCAGAACAACTACTACTAAAGACGGACAACACCACAGTTATGTGGTACATAAACAAGCAAGGGGACACTCACTCCTACCCCCTCTGCAGACAAGCCATGACCTTGTGGAACGCAGCTATAAACTATCAAGTTCATCCACAAGCACAATTCCTGCCAGGAGAGAAAAACACACTGGCAGACGACTTAAGCAGAAATATCATGGATCCCCACGAATGGGAATTGAATCCTCAAATATTCAGAATGATAACAAAGAAATGGTGGAGCCCTGACATAGATCTGTTTGCCTCCGCAATGAATTGCCAGCTAAAGAAATTCTGCACAAGAAGTTACCATCCGCAAGCATAGAAAGTGGATGCCCTCTCATTCAGCTGGACAAACCTACAAGTATATGCTTTTCCACCATTGCCTCTTCTCCCAAAGGTACTCATAAAAGCCAGACAAGAAGAGCCAAAAATGATCCTGATTGCACCATCCTGGCCACGCCAGTACTGGTACCCAATCTTAAAAAACTTAGCACAAGGACCACCCTGGATTTTGCCTCAAATACCACATCATCTGTCGCAGCATAACAATCAGCTACTCCACAGCCAGCTAAAGACACTAAACCTAGCTGCATGGAAGATTCCCTAGCCACGCAAGCAATGCCTCTCTCCAAAGCAGTTATGGATGTCATTCTGGAGGCCAGAAGGCCTAGTACTAGGAAAGCCTACTCGGATAAATGGAAGAGATTCTGTGCCTGGAACCAGGCTCACAGCCTTGATACTCTTGTGCCAAACATTCCTCAGATACTACAATATTTGACTGAGATGCAGGACAAAGGCCTCTCCTTTTCATCCATCAAGATCCATGCCTCTGCCATTTCTGCACATTACAACACGGATCCACCAATTTTCTCTAATCCTTTGTTAAAACAGTACCTCAAAGGGTCTAAAAACATAAGACCGCCCCGTAGAGCACCTTCTCCAACTTAGGACCTCAACTTTGTTTTGGAAAAATTAACTTTACCTCCTTTTGAACCAACTAGCATGGCAGAATTAAAATACATTTCTTGGAAAACTGCTCTGCTCCTGGCAATAACGTCTGCAAGAAGAGTTTCAGAATTACAGGCACTAATGGCAGTAGAACCTTTCCTCATTTTCCACCCGGACAGGGTGTCCTTAAGAACTAACCCTACGTTTATGCCTAAGGTGGTTTCAAGTGTGTCTCTAAGCCAAACCATTCACTTGCCTACTTTTTATCCAAAACCACAGAATAAAGGGGAAAGACTACTGCATTCATTGGACATTCACAGGCAGTTATGCTTCTACTTGGACAAAACCAAAGCTTTCAGAAAATCTGAGCAGTTATTGGTAGCATATGCTGCAGTAGCACAGGGAAAAGCTATTTCAAAACAGACTATTTCCAAATGGATAGGACATTGCATACGTTTCTGCTATACGCACCATGGAAAACCTGTGCCTAACAGCATTAGATCCCAGTCCACCAGGGCAACAGCCACTTCAACTGCCTACCTCAGAGGAGTACCTACAAAAGATATCTTGGAAGCAGCAACATGGAGTTCTGTGCATACCTTCACCAAGCATTACCATCTGCCTCTGTACTCTAAATCCAGAGCTGGCTTTGCCTCTGCAGTGCTGCAGGGCCTTATAGCCACACCTAATGCCTTATAGAACCAACCACCCTACCTCAGCTTTGGGATTCTACCCAAGTGTAATGACTGCAGCAGTGTCACACGATGAACATAGTACAGTTTTGTACCTACCATAAATGTAGATCTTCGAGTGTAGACACTGCTGCAGTCCAGGTTACCCTCCCTCCTTCCCCTCTTACAGGCTAGTATGTACCTAGTTCCTCTACCTTTTACTACCTATGGGGAGTATTTGCTGGTAGCTGAAAGTATGTTGTTTGCATTTCTTATGTATGTTTTATTAGCAATTTGAATTGCCTACCTATTTGGGGGCACCTGACATCTGGGGCAAGAAAAACTGAAGAAAATGGCGTCGGCTGCATCTTGTATACCCCTGTCGCACTGACGTCAGGGAGGAGGCAACAGCAACTGACGCCGGACCAAGACTTTGGAACTCAGACTGGCTGGGGAACCGCCTGACGGCAGGATAACCCAAGTGTAATGACTGCAGCAGTGTCTTCACTCGAACATCTACATTTATTTTAGGTACAAAACTGTACTTTTCTTCTGATGATCAGGATTTGTCCTTATCTACCTATGAGGATTCTGATGCAGAGGACTCCATTCCCTCTGCTTCCCCTCCAGAAGATTTCTCTTTTGGTGAAACTTTGCATACTCTTAGGGAGCATTTCTGCTGGGAAAGCCAGGATCACTCTGGACTCCAAAAAGAGGCTTAGGGAATTCTTACTCCTACCTCAACACAGGCCTTTAGCTATCCCTCCTGAACTGGACATTGTAGATGATGCCTTCTTGGAATCTTGCCTTCTTGGAATCTAGCCTGGCCCCAGACACTTTACCTTCGGCTCCCAGGAAACCTGACTGGCATTACAGAGTACCTGACTCTCACAAGTTCCTCTTTAAGAATCCTACTGTGGATCCAGAGACCATTTCACAGGGACCCAAAGGCATTAAGGCTACTACTGCCAACCCCCCCCCCCCCCGACAGAGATTCCAGGGCCCTGGACAGATTGGGTAAGAAGGTATACACTTCTGCTACTTTGGCCATTAGAGCCTTAAACTGCCAGTCTCATATGTTGAAGTATCAGCAGCAGCATATTATTGAACTACTTAAACAGAAAATGATGTTGATTCCTGACTGTGCTGAAAATAAAGTAGTACAGGATTTAATGATTTCTGCTGAACAAGTTGGTAAACATAATTTGCAATGTGGTTTTGATTCCTTATAGGGATCTTGCAGGGCTGCTATCACTGGGTCTGTACTTAGAAGGCATGTTTGGCTTAAGGAGCAAACTTTGCCAGATCATGTTAAAGCTAAATTACTGGATGCTCCCTTAAACCAAGACCACCTGTTTGGCAACAAAGCAGAAGATGTACTTAAAAAGATGGAGGAAAAAGCTAAATCTATGCAAACTGTGAAAGATTTCCTGCAAGTACAGCCTCCCAGATTTAGTAGGCACTGGCCTTCTAAGAATTGGTCCTTTCCTGTCTCTTCCAGGCCTTCTCAGTCCAAGCCCAGGACCAGCAGACCACCCAGGCTTCCGTCTCAAGGTACTCACAGGCCTAAGCAGTGGGGGGCTCCCACTTCCAAAGCTTGAAGTAGTAAGACACCCCCCTATGGTAAACTGTCACAATGACTTAACCTTAAACCTTCCAAGCCCTGCTCAATTGACTGTTCCTTTAGGGGAACGATCGCCCTGCATGCAAAAAACTGGGAACTCATTATCCAAGACAAATGGGTTTTAAATATAGCTTCCTAAGGATACAAATTCCACTTCCACACCTTACCAACCCAAACGGTTGGCCAGACCTACCCCCAAATCAGTGGGCAGAGACTCAGCAGCAGCTTCTTTCTCTTCTAAGTATCATGGCTATTCAATCTGTTCCAGAGGAGGAAAGGGGGCAAGGTTTTTACTCAAGACTTTTCCTGGTACCCAGAAAAGACAATTCCTGGCATCATGTCCTGGACCTGTCTATCCTAAACACCTTTTTGGTAATCCCAAAATTCAAAATGCTTATTCTTCATCAGCTGCTTCCCATGCTAGGCAAAAATGCCTGGTTGGCAACATTGGATTTAAAGGAAGCTTACCTGCACATCCCAATAAGGGAATCTTGCAAAAAATACCTACGCTTCAGAGCAGGCTACATGCACTATCAGTTCTGTGCACTGCCTTTTGGCTTATCTACTGCGTCCAGGGTATTCACAAAGTGCCTAGCTCCAGTCATTGCATTCTGCAGGCAAAGAAATATTCAAATATACACATACCTGGACTATTGTCTAATTTAGGCAGAAAGCCAGGACATAACTTTTAAATCATCTGGCATTTGTAAAGAAACTGCTAAGCTCACGTGGGGGTACACCATAAATGAAAATAAGTCACACCTAGTACCCTGCCATCAAAGTGTATTCCTGGGAGCAAGCTTGAATACAACTTCCCAGATGGCCTACCTAAAGCCAGAGAAACAAGTTTATTTGACAGCCTACTTCAAACTACTGGCCACAAAGACCTAGCTATCTGCAAGCCCTGGGGTTCATGGCCTCTTGCATTCTACTAATTCCATATGCAAGACTGCAAATGAGGAAACTACAATGGTATCTATAAAGCCTATAGTGTCAACATTCTCAGGACCTGGAATCAATGATTCCTATCATTCCTTGTATAAAGACAGAGTTCCTTTGGTAGGAAGAGGCCTACCACTTCAACAAGGGACTGCCATTCACTTTACCCCCTGCCGCCCAAACCATAACAGCAGACGCATCAGACTATACATGGGGGGCTCACTTGGCAGGGCAGTGCATTCAATGCAAATCCAATTAAAAAGAAATGTTAGCTGTACAGAATTCTCTGACAACCTACAAGGACCACATTCTTCCAGGACAATTATTGGTAAAGATGGACAACACCACTGTTATGTGGTACATAAACAAGCAGGAGGGACCCCACTCATACCCTCTCTGCAGACTAGCCATGGCTCTGTGGAACACAGCCTTGAGCTACCAAGTGCACCTACAAGCTCAATTCCTGCCAGGCAAACTAAATACACTGGCAGACGACCTAAGCAGAAATCTCATGGACCCACACGAATGGAAACTGGAACCAAAGATATTCAACATTTTGAGAAACAAATGGGGAACCCAGAGATAGACCTGTTTGCCTCCCCTCAGAGCTACCAATTGGACAAATTCTGCACAAGGACTCCCCACAGACAAGCTTGGAAAGTGGATGCCCTGTCCTTTACCTGGGAAAGCCTCTCAGTTTATGCCTTTCCCCCTCTGCCTCTCGAAAGTTCTACTGAAGATCAAACAGGACAAACCAAGGACAATACTCATTGCACCAGACTGGCCACGCCATCACTGGTACCCCTTCTTGTGCAGTATGTCACTACTGGAACCATGGTATCTGCCTCAGACCCCTTCCCTACTGTCCCAGCAGGAAAGCCTGATTCTGTACCCCCAGCTTCAAACCCTGAACTTGGCAGCCTGGCTAATTACCTGAGTTCTCCTGTACCATCCCTCAGCAAGCAAGTGCTGGATGTCATCCTGGAGGCAAGGAGGCCTAGTACTAGAAAATCCTATGCTGAAAAGTGGAAAAGATTCTGTTCCTGGAGCCAGACTCAAGGGATGGGCACAACAGTGTCCAGTTTACCGCATATTCTTCAATACTTAACAGAGATGCTTCACAAGGGCCTTTCCTTCTCTTCCATTAAAATTCATGCGTCAGCCATTTTAGCACATTATAATATTGAGCCACCCCTCTTCTCTCACTCCCTGCTGAAACAATTCCTCAGAGGGGCCAAAAATTTAAGACCACCCAGGAGGGCTCTTATTCCTGCCTGGGACCTTAACTTTGTATTGGAAAAGCTCACTCTACCTCCTTTTGTGCCAGCTGCAACTGTAGAGTTGAAATTTCTTTCTTGGAAAACAGCCTTCCTTCTAGCCATCACTTCAGCAAAAAGGGTGTCTGAATTACAGGCCCTCATGGCATTGGAGCTTTTCATCATCTTTCATGCGGACAGGGTGTCCCTCAGGACCAATCCTTCCTTTATGCCCAAGGTGGTATCCAGTTTGGCCCTTAATCAGTTCATTCATTTGCCAACCTTCTTTTCTAATCCACAGAACAAAGGGGAACGAATACTGCACTCCTTGAATGGGACAGACAACTTAGATTTTACTTGGACAGGACTAAGCCTCTCAGGAAATCTAAACAGCTGCTAATTGCCTTTGCTGCAGGGGTAGAGGGGAAGGCCATTACAAAGCAAACCATTTGTAAGTGGATAGGTCATTGCATTCATTTCTGCTATAAGCACCATGGAAAACCTACCCCACAGGGGATTAGCCCCCATTCCACTAAGGCTGCATCTACTTCTACAGCCTTTCTCAGAGGTGTTCCTACCAGGGACATCCTAGAAGCTGCTACCAGGAGTTCGGTACATACCTTCACGAAGCATTACCACTTGTCAATTTCTTTCTAAATCCAGAGCTGGTTTTGCCACTGCAGTCTTACAGGGCCTAATAGCTGGTCCTAATGCTCTCGAATTGCCTCCTCCCTTCCTTAGCTTTGGGAATCTACCCAAATGTAATGACTATAACAGTGAAACATGAAGAACTTAGTACAGTTGTGTACACTTACCATAAATGTAGATGTTTGAGTGTATTCACTGTTGCAGTCCAGGTTACCCTCCCTCCAGCCCCCTGACTTCTATTGACTATACCTCTCTTCTTGTTTACTATACTTAAGCTTTCTGGTGTATTTGCTTTTTGTTGGAGGTGTAACCTTGTATATAATTGCTTCCTATTATGGGGGCACCTGAAATCTGGGGCAAGAAAAACTGATGTAATGGCATCGGCTGCATGCTTTATACCCCTGACTACCTGATGTCATGGAAGATGAGACAGCAACCGATGCAGGACCCAAGACTTTGATAATCAGGCCGACTGAGGGCTACCTGCAAGCAGATAACCCTAAATGTAGTGACTGCAACAGTGAGTACACTCAAACGTCTACATTTATGCTAAGTGTACACAACTGTACTTTTTTAATCTTTAGTCATTCCTTACTGATGGGTGTCTGTTCTGTCCTCGGAACCAAGTCGGCCGTTATAACAAGCCCGTGCCTACCACAAAACTCTCAAGCTAAACTTTTACCCATAGTCGAAATAATGGAGAAATGTGTACTCAAGCAACTAATGCAATACCTTACACAGAATAACTTACTATCCAACTCTCAGCATGGTTTCAGGCCATAGCACAGCACCACCTCAGCCATCCTTTCTTTTACTAATGCCATAAACCAAAACAGGAATGGCAGTAGGTTATCTTCTGCCCTCTTTCTTGACTTATCAAAAGCCTTTGACATTGTCAACCATGAACTTCTTTCTCTAAAATCTATTTCCCTCAATAAGCACGCAGTCCAGTGGTTCCAGTCCTACCTGACTGGTGGACAACAGGCGATACTGTGGCAGGGCTAACTCTCCAGCTAGCTACCTCTCACACTTTGTGTTCTTCAAGGCTCCATACTAGGTCCACTGCTCTTCTCTATTTTTATGAACAACATTCACACTGCTATCCCTAAAGCTACCTGTATTCAATATGCAGATGATTCCACTCTGATCTGCTCAGCCACCTCCCCATCCGAACTGCAAATTCTAACCCAAAATGCATTTAACACTATTGAGAACTGGCTCGCCAACCAACGCTTACTGCTGAACCCCAATAAAACTAAACTTCTACTCTTCACCCCCACTAGTAGATCTGCCACACTTTTATTCTCTGTCATGTCTAACAATGGTACCACTATCTCCCCAGATCAACACACCAAACTTCTAGGGGTTATCATAGACAGTAATGTCAAATTTGACCAACATGTCAACACACCATACAGACCATCATTAAGAAGCTTGGATCACTGTATAGAAACAAGACATTTTTAACCCCACTGGCTAGGACTGCAATCGCCTGGTCACATCTACTCTCTACTCTTTTGTATGCCTCGCCTGTACTTTCAAACCTCAACAAATCTTAGGTAAGCTGTCCCATAGCTACAACCATATTGCCAGATTCACCACTGGCTCCACCTATAGCACCCACCACTGTCAGAACCTGAAACAACTAGAGTGGCTAGAACTGCCCAGCTTAATTCAATTCAATCAGCTCTTAATAGCACACAAAATTCTGTACCACCCTGAGGATTTCCTCTCACTTATAAGTATTATTAAGCCATATAGCAACCTGAGATCCCTACGGTCAGCCAACAAACTATTGGTCCAAACCCACAAAGCTAATAACTCTGCTGGTGAATCCCTGTTTGCCAACTTTGTTGGCAAAACCTGGAATTCATTGTCAAACTATATAACCCCACAATCATCCAAAAGTCTCTTTAAAAAAAAAACTCAAAAAGTATTTCAAACTGAACTGGCTTTGCCCACTTACCAACCCAGATTAAGTTATAAACTGAAAGCATAATCTGTAAATATCATAATATGCAACTACATCACCAAGCTCTATAGCCAATCTGACATCTCTTGCTTTTAATTGTGTCTGTCCATGAGAATTGTGAGTCCCTACTAGGAAACACTAGTATGCCATTGTACATAATCACTTTGTTTTATATTTTGTAATGTTATCCAACTTCTTGTGTAATCTATGTATATTTGTCTATTTGGAGCTTTTCTCCCTGGGCCTCTGCTGAAAATGGACATGTATCCAGTTGGACTATCCCGGTAAACAAATATAAAATAAGTAAATTAAATAAAATAGTGCCCCTCTCCATATTACTTCAGATCTCGTTTTCCTCATATGAAACAAGATGTATCCAGATCAGCTCTCAGCTAAGTGAGTAGTTGTTTTTCAATATTATCTAACAGTTTACTGCCTTTTTCTAAACCTTTAACCTTTCTGTGCTTTATTGCACATTTTCTTGTAATTTTATGTGCCCCTCTATCTTTCTCTCTACCTTTTTTTCTGCCAAGTTTAGAACTCTTTGTACCATCGCTGGTACAGGTCCTGCCTTACCCTCTTGGGTATTTCTATTACCATTGTTGGTAATTTTATTTCCCTTTTCTATCAATGTAAAAAAAAAAAAATATATATATATATATATATATATATATATATATATATATATATATATATATATATATAAATGACAGGGACTATGGGCTTCAAACGTTGTGATCAGTGTGATAGGAAGATGCCCAGTGCCTACAACCATTCATCTTGTGGTTATTGTTTGGGGGTTCCTCACATTTCTGTGAAACCCCCTTGTGATATTTGTAAAGGCTTCAGCTCCCATATACTAGCAGAGCATAAAAACAAAGTAATGCTAAAAGGACTTTTGAAATCTCCTTTCGCAGAGGCGATCTCAGAGTCGGAAGGCTCACTCCCTCCTAAGAGAGAATACTAGAGGAGGAGCAAATCCTTACCCTCCTCTCCTCATGATACTGAATCCAAACTATTGGAACCAAAGGCTAAAATTCCCAAGCTACCAGTACCCTTGGTACCAAGGCCTAAACCTTCATCCTTTGCACTGATTTCGGTTCCAAGGCAACCAACGACTTCAGAGCAGTCTTCTTCAGCAGTTAGGCCCACACCGACCATGGCTCCGATTATTTCTTCACCAGCTCATACTCGCCTTTCGGCACCAAAAATTGTTGTTCCAGATCCGGTCACTTCCCCCCACACTCTACTTCATATTGGTCTTTCAACCTCAGTGCTGAAAGGTGAAATTAGTCTTCGGACTAGATATTCCCTCTCGGTGGACCCATTTTATGGCCAACAATACAGCCCCTTTTTGGAGTGCCCTACTTCACCTTTGGGGATGTCCACCAAGCCTCTTTCCAAACTTGACATAGTGAGGCTCGTGGATCACCTCTTGACGGCCAGAGGAATTTCTACTCCATCAAAACCCTCCCTCCCATCCGGAGCCAAGGGTTCTTCTCTAAGGACTCCACAATACTTTCCTTCTCCAACCTCTTTGCAGGTTTTGGAACATTCGTCACCGGCTCCAACCCTGGTTCCAATTCCTTCAGTACCGATGGTAGATCTTACCATGGTTCCGGAGACTACCCATTTGGCCTTCAACTCTTCTGGTGCTGGGCCATCCTCGGGACCGAGACTGGCCTGTTGGCACCGAGTTCCCTGGTACAGTGTCTCCATTTCGCACGTCTGCCATGGTTCTGGTCACCTAGACAGAGCTGCCTCCTCTCAGGGCTCTCTCCTTGGCTACAGGATGTCCTTCAAGGATGCAACTGCAGTCCTGACATAAGGGTTGTCCTGCCTCAGGCAGCCCTTGGGTCGGCCAGATTCCAAAGTCTGGGTCCGGCGTCGGCTGATGTCATCCTTTCCCCGACGTCAGAGTGCCTGGGGTATAAAAACATCAGCCGACGCCATCTTCTTCAGTCTTTCTTGCCGCGTGGCACCCGAAGCAGAAGCAGTTTGCAAGTGCCAGTCGACCAGCTCCTGTGTTTTCAGCTACTGAAGTCTTCAAAAAAGCTAAGTACCCCGTTGGGGACCTTTTCTTGCCTCAGCCGATGTCAGATAAAAGTGAAAAAGTTAATAAATGTTTAACTTGTGGGAAACAAATACCTCATAAGGATTTCCACTCTTACTGCTTACCTTGCCTAGGCCCAGAACACAATGTCTCGGCCTGTGCAGCTTGTGCCTCTTTCAATAAACGCACTCTTAGGCGTCGGTCTGAGTTTGCACAGGATTATTTTGGGGAAGATTTCTGTTATGTCATGCCATCGGAGCTTCCGACAGCACATTTACCTAAAAAACGGAAGGATAAGGACCGACACCCGCGGTCCACGGTCTCGGCCGACACCATGCTTAGGCCTACCGTGAGTGTCTCGGTCTCTTCTGAGCCAGTTTCGCAACCGCTACAGACCGACGACACCGCTCCACCGGTTACTTCGGTACCGGAGGCCAGCTCGGTTCCTGTTTCTGTGCTCCCCTCTGAGACCGTAGCCCAGGATATTCCTGACACCATTTCAGTGGATAAGACTACTCCAGCACGTGGGGCTGCCAGGCCTCCAGTGTCTATGTCCATTAAGGCCTACACACGTGCTAAGGCTGCCAAACAGGCTAAGTCTCTCCCTCCAAGATCTGTTTCTCTGGGATCCACTTCTGGTTCTCAAATTTTAAGTTTAGCTGAGGACCTTATTTCTTTGATTAGGGGTTCACAGCCTCATCCAGATAGAGGCTCTCATTCGCCTTCTGACAAGAGGCCTAGGGATGAGCAGGTAGACTCCCAGTCCTCCGATGAGGCCTCAGGTGATTCTGCACATTCAGACTACCAGGAGGAGGCCTTCTCGGCCTACGAGGATTCTGATGCAGAGGAATCTATTCCCTCTGCTTCTCCTCCTGAGGAGTTTTCCTTTGGGGAAACGCTTCATTCCATGAGGGAACACTTCAAATGGCAAGGCCAAGAATACTCAGATTCTAGGAAAAGGTTAAGGGAATTTTTAAAGCTACCTCAGCATAGACCCTTAGCTATTCCTCCTGTTTTAAATGTTTTAGATGATGTGTACTTAGAATCTAGTGTTTCCCCTGACTCCCTCCCCCCTGCTCCTGTCAAGCCAGACAGGTACTACAGGGTCCCAGACACACATCAATTTCTGTAGAAGGGCCATACTGCTGACCCTGAAACTATTTCTCAGGGGCCCAAAGGGGTTTCCTCCACTACTGTTAAGAACCCACTCCCTTCGGAAAGAGATTCTAGGGCTTTAGAAAGGTGGGGCAAGAAAGTATATACATCTTCCACCCTTTCTATGCGAGCATTAAATTGTCAGTTTCATATGATTCAGTATCAGGAATACATGTTGGATGACTTGCAAAAGAAACTGGCTTCCCCTGAACCATTAGATAGAAAGGGGTTACAGGAATTGGTCCATAATACTAAGCAGGTTAGCAGCCATTTCCTTCAGTGTGGATATGATGCATTGGAAGCTTCATGTAGAGCAGCAATGACAGGTGCGGTCATACGCAGACATGCTTGGTTAAAGGAACAAACATTGCCAGACCATGTGAAAATTAAGCTTTTGGACACACCACTAGAGAAACATAAGCTATTTGGTGCTACTGCACAAGAGGTTTTAAAGAAAATAGAGGAAAAGGCAAAATCAGTGCAAACAGTCAAAGATTTCCTCCAGGTACAGCCTCCAAGATTCAGCAGGAATTGGCCTTCTAAGCATTGGTCCTTTCCTGACACAGACAAATTTCAAAGAGGCAAAAACAGACGTGGCAGAGGTAGAGGGCAAACTCGAGGCTCCTACAGAGGACATCAATGGCAGCCTCCGAACCAGAGAGGTGGGGCAGGACCTTCCACTGCTCTGCCAGGACAATGTCAATGACTTGACTTTGACTCCACCATCCAGGGCTCAATTAGAAGCACCTTTGGGCGGAAAGTTATCTTTATTCTCAAAAAATTGGCACAATATTACAAAGGACAAATGGATACTGGAAATAATAGACAAAGGATACAGATTCCATTTTCATACACTGCCAACAAGACATGGCAGGCCAAACCTGCCACCAAATCAAAGGGCAGAGGCACTCAAACAAATAACAAACCTACTTCAAATAAGAGCAATAGAAAAGGTTCCTTCTGCAGAACAAGGACAAGGATTTTATTCAAGACTGTTCCTTGTTCCAAGAAAAAAACCAATGGAGACCCATTCTGGACTTGTCCGCACTGAATACTTACCTTATTGTGCCAAAATTCAAAATGCTGACTTTACAGCAACTCCTTCCCATGCTGGGCAAGGGGTCTTGGCTGGTAACTCTGGACCTCAAGGAGGCATACCTGCATGTCCCAATCAGACAAAGTTGCAGAAGATACCTCAGATTTCTTGCAGGCTCAGAGCATTATCAATTCTCAGCATTGCCCTTTGGCTTATCTACTGCGCCCAGAGTGTTCACGAAATGCCTGGCATCAGTAATTGCACATTGCAGACTTCAGGGGATACAAATATACCCTTATCTGGACGACTGCCTTATACAAGCGGACAGCCAACAAGCCTTGTTAAAAAAACTTGGACTATGTCATTCACCTACTGCAGGCCTTGGGATACACAGTCAATATTCAGAAATCAAGTCTCGTACCATCCCAACAAATACCTTTCCTGGGTGCCACACTGGACACAAACACCCAGATGGCGTTTCTGACAAAAGAAAAACAAAAACAATTACCAGAATACTTCAGAAGATTGGCAACACACACCCAGATGACTGCAAGGAAAATCCTGCAGGCATGGATTTCATGGCATCTTGCATTCTTCTGATTCCACATGCAAGGCTGCATATGAGGAAGCTACAATGGTACCTAAAAAGTCTATGGTCTCAGCCCAGCCACAGCCTGGAAACATTGATCCCACTCATTCCATGCCTTCAAAAGGAATTTCTGTGGTGGGCTCAAGCAAGCCAGAAAAACAAAGGTTTGCCTTTCAGCAAGCCTCATACAAGTCAAACCATAACAACAGACGCCTCAGACCATGGATGGGGGGCGCACATGGAGGGCAGATGCATTCAAGGACAATGGACACAAAAAGAAAAGCACCTGCATATCAACCAAAAAGAAATGCTGGCAGTGATACATGCAATCAAGGCCTTTGAAAAGTTCATGCATCAGGGCCATCTACTAATAAAGACAGACAATACCACAGTTATGTGGTACATAAACAAGCAAGGAGGTACCCATTCCTACCCTCTTTGCAGACTGGCAATGAATCTCCGGAATATTTCCCTACAATTGAAAATAGAGCTACAATCCCAGCTTATACCAGGGAAGGACAATGTTCTGGCGGACAGCCTAAGCAGAAACATCATGGATCCACACGAATGGATGTTGCATCCAGACATTTTCTTACAAATAGCTCATGCATGGGGAAGGCCGGATATAGATCTTTTTGCCTCCCACTTCAATCACCATCTGAAAACGTTTTGCACAAGGACATACCATCCTCAAGCATGGAAGGTGGACGCTGTCTCCTTCAGTTGGAACTCTCTAACACTATATGCCTTCCCACCTCTTCCTTTGATCACCAAGGTGTTACTAAAGATCAAGACAGAGCAACCGAAAGTCATACTGATAACTCCAGACTGGCCAAGACAACACTGGTACCCACTGCTACGGAGCTTGACACACACCAATCCGTGGCTCCTTCCTCAATGGCCACTTCTTCTGACACAGCACAATTACAGGACACTACACCCCAGCTTGAAAACATTGAAGCTGACAGCTTGGAAGATTCCATGACTATTACTCAGGATTCACTTTCCAAAAGGGTAAAATATATCATCCTGGAGGCGCGCAGACCTTCCACTAGAAAAATATACTCAGCAAAATGGAAGAGATTTCTTATCTGGAACAGCAAAAAGGGTCAAGACCCATCAGTGATGAGTATTCCACAGATCCTGGAATACTTGGCTGAAATGCTCCACAATGGCCTTTCATATTCTTCCATAAAAATACATGCTTCAGCAATATCTGCCAAATATAACACTGATCCGCCTGTATTTTCTCACCCATTGCTAAGACAGTTTCTAAGAGGTATAAAGAAAATCAACCCTCCAAGGAAACCACCAGTGCCTGCATGGGACCTCAACTTCATGCTGGAAAAATTAACTCTTCCTCCCTTTGAACCAGCAGCATCTTCAGAGTTGCAATTTCTGTCTTGGAAGACAGCTTTCCTTCTGGCAGTAACCTCAGCAAGAAGAATCTCTGAGCTACAGGCCCTTATGGCAATACAACCATTTCTCATTTTTCACCAGGACAGAGTTTCTTTGAGAACCAACCCGTCATTCATGCCAAAGGTGGTATCCAGGGTGTCCCTGAATCAAGCTATTCACCTGCCTACCTTCTTTCCCAATCCTCAAAATAAAGGAGAGAGACTTCTGCACACCTTGGACATACACAGACAGTTGTGCTACTACTTGGACAGAACAAAGTCTTTCAGAAAATCTGACCAGCTTTTTGTAGCTTTCGCTGCTGGATTGCAGGGAAAAGCAATTTCAGAACAGACAATTTCTAAATGGATTGAAATTGCATTCGATTCTGCTACTCTTTTCATGGAAAAACTGTGCCAGCTGACATCAGGCCACATTCCACCAGAGCTACAGCCACCTCCACAGCCTTTTTAAGAGGAGTGGCAACAAAGGACATTTTAGAAGCTGCTACATGGAGCTCCATGCATACATTTTCCAAACATTACAACCTGCCTTTATACTCCAGGTCCAGAGCAGGGTTTGCCTCTGCAGTCCTGCAGGGCATTTTAGCTACACCATCTTTGTCTTAGTGCCTACCACCCCCAGGTTGGCTATGGTATTCAACCCATATGTCAGGACTGCAGTTGCATCCTTGAAGGACATAGTACAGTTTTGTACCTACCATAAATGTAGATGTCTGATAGGTATGCAACTGCAGTCAGGTTTTCCCTCCCACCTACCCCTCTGTGGTATACTTTTGGGTTTCTACCCCTCATTTTAGCTACCTGGGGTAATCTTTTATGGTGTATTTGTTTTTATGCTGTTGTACTTCTCTGGAATTTTTCTCTATTTTTCAAAATTTAGCCTTCCTTAGAGGGCACCTGGCATCTGGGGCAAGAAACACTGAAGAAGATGGCGTCGGCTGACGTTTTTATACCCAGGCGCTCTGACGTCGGGGAAAGGGCGACATCAGCCGACGCCGGACCCAGACTTTGGAATCCGGCCGACCGAATGGCTGCCTGAGGCAGGACAACCCTTATGTCAGGACTGCAGTTGCATACCTATCGGACATCTACATTTATGGTAGGTACAAAACTGTACTTTCTTCTGAGTGGGGTGTGACCCCAGTCCTAAGTTTCTTTCTTGGTCCCAGGCTCCCACCCCTGTTTGGGAGGAGCTGCTTTCCATGTGATGGAGAGGGCATTGGCCTCTGCATGTTCTCAGTTGGATCCCCCCAGTGTCAGAGACCCGCCATCTCTCTTTCTCTGAGCCACAGCAGACGCAGCCCATTAATCATGGACACTGGGCTCAGGAGCCTCAAGACACCCTTCGACAAGGTTCCCCCTCTGCAGCATCCTCCTCTGATGCTCCCATTGAAGAGGTTCCTCGCAAGAGATTGTGCGAGAGGAAGCATGTTGATTCCCTAGAGGAATCTTTGACCAAAGATGCGAACTATGATGAAGGGAATGGGTGTCCACAGTCACCCCCTGATGATGTCTCCTTTGCAGACATCTTGGAAATCCTGAAGTAGTGGCATGATTGGAAGTCCATCACCCCCTCCTCTGAGGAGTCCGTATTCTTGCAGGCTTTCCGGGCCCTCTCTCTACCTCCTGGGTGACCCTGCCTGCAGATGAACTTGTCCAACTCATTGTGCAGCATGGGTGGAAGAGTCCTGATGCCATTGAGCCTATCCCCTGGAGGTCAGACAAAATTCTTTCCTTTCCAGAAAGCACCCCACACTGGTCTCAAGGGCCTTCCCTTAGATCCTATGGTTTTGGCAGCGGCGGCCACAAAAAAAGAGCTAGCTGAGGAGAGCTCTACTGTCCATCCCCCAAACAGGGAGTCTTGAGTGATAGATATACTTGGGAAGGGTGTGTTTTCTTCAGTGACCTTTGCCATCCAGTTTCTGAATTATCTGGCACATTTTAGCCGGCTTCAGAAAGACCTGATTTCAGAATGCTCAGAAACCCTGGCAGGTGAGTGTCTGAAGTACAAGACAAAATTTCCTCACAGTTTGTGATCCTGGAGTCCATCTTTAACTCGTCCATGAGGTTGATTTCCCATTCTACTGAAGGGGTGGCTAGGGCAATGGGCACAGGCATTACCAGACGCCATGCCTGGATGCGCCTGTGTGACTTCACGGATCATTTTAAGTCTTCCTTCATAAATGCCCCCATAGAGGCTTCCTGTCTTTTTGGCTCTAAGGTAAAAGACACTTTAGCCAGGTGTGAAAAGGACGGTAAGACCTTGTCTGCCATGGGCATATGTTTTTCCACACCTCACTGGTCCTATTCAGGAATCAGAGGAGCAGAAAAATGTAGTACAGAAAATCCCAAGGTCTTTTCCGTGACACACATGGCGAGTTTTCCCCCGGGATAGAGAGGGGAATTCAGCTGGAAGATGCCTTTTCAGGGGCAGAGGGAGACCACATAACCAGGGATCCAGAGATTCTTTCTCTGGACAGACCTATCAGCGCTCCTGAGGAGCATCCTGATTGCTTGCCCCTGGAAGCAGTCAGGGGTTGTTATTCTTTGCACCACTTTGCCTGGCAAAAAATAACCACATATTATTGGTTACAGATGATCATCACCAAAGGTTATCACATCCCCTTCAATATTTTTCCAAGGCCTTTGAGGCACATTACCAACATTCCACCCAGTCAAAGGGAATCAGCAGCCTTAGAAATTCAAAAGCTGCTTCAAAAAAAGAGTCATTCAAACAATCCCTCCAGACAAAGTAGAATCCGGCTTTTACTCAAGGTTCTTTTTAGTGCCAAAGAAAACAGGGGACTTGAGGCCAGATGTTCATCGTGTTACCCTGCTGCAGTCATCACACTTGGGTTATCTTGTCGTCAGGCGGTCCCGCAGTCGGCCTGAATTCCAAAGTCTTAGTCCGGTGTTGGTTGCTGTCGCCTCTTCCCTGACGTCAGTGCACCAGGGGTATATATAATGCATCCGACACCATTTTCTTCAGTCTTTCTTGCCGCGCGGTGCCCGAAGCAGAAGCAGTTCGCAAGTGCTGGTCGGCTAACTCCTGAGATTTTCGAAGTCGAATTTCAGATCCGATGTCTTCAATAAAGCTAAGTACCCGTTGAAACTTTTCTTGCCTCAGACCGATGTCAGAAAAAGTTAATAATTGTATTTCTTGTGGGAAGCAAATACCTCATAAGGATTTTCATTCTTACTGTATACCTTGCCTAGACCCAGACCACGACGTCACTGGTTGTCGCTTTTGTGCTAGGTTCAATAAGTGTACTATTAAAAGACGCTTTGATTTCGCACAACACTACTTCGGTAGTGCCAAAGAAAACAGGGGACTTGAGGCCAGATGTTCATCGTGTTACCCTGCTGCAGTCATCACACTTGGGTTATCTTGTCGTCAGGCGGTCCCGCAGTCGGCCTGAATTCCAAAGTCTTAGTCCGGTGTCGGTTGCTGTCGCCTCTTCCCTGACGTCAGTGCACCAGGGGTATATATAATGCATCCGACACCATTTTCTTCAGTCTTTCTTGCCGCGCGGTGCCCGAAGCAGAAGCAGTTCGCAAGTGCTGGTCGGCTAACTCCTGAGATTTTCGAAGTCGAATTTCAGATCCGATGTCTTCAATAAAGCTAAGTACCCCGTTGGGGAAACTTTTCTTGCCTCAGACCGATGTCAGAAAAAGTTAATAATTGTATTTCTTGTGGGAAGCAAATACCTCATAAGGATTTTCATTCTTACTGTATACCTTGCCTAGACCCAGACCACGACGTCACTGGTTGTCGCTTTTGTGCTAGGTTCAATAAGTGTACTATTAAAAGACGCTTTGATTTCGCACAACACTACTTCGGTAGAAAATTTAACTACACAATGCCGTCGGAGCAACCGACTACCGGCGTGCACAAAAAACGCAAGGATAAGGACAGGCAGCCTAGACCCAAGCCAGACTCCGAGGCCTCGGCTGGGCTGGGCCGGTCTCCGGTTCACCGGTTTTCAGTGAGGCTCCTATGCAGCCCCTGGCTACCGCAGATTTGGAACCCGAGACTGCTACGGAGCCTTTGGCGGAGAGTGCTAGTCCGACACAGCCATTTTGTTTAGCCCCTACCGATGACACTGCAGAAAGAGATGTCGGTGCTGCAGAAACACCTTCGGTTTGTGAAGGTGTCTTCAGACCGACGACGCTTACCATAAAAACGTATCCTAAGCTTAAGACTCCTATTAAACCTAAAAAGACTGCACTTCAGTCTCCAGTTCAAGGCCCCATGCCTAAGAAACAGATGCTTAAAATGGCAGAAGATTTGATCTCTTTAATCAGGGGTTCCCACCCCCCCCCGACAAAAGGCCTAGACAAGAGGAAGATTATGCCTCCTCTGATCAAGTGTCTATTTCCTAAGGCTCCTCTGAGGACCAAGATTACTCTTTTCTCCCTTATGAAGATTCTGATGCTGAGGATTCCATTCCCTCAGCTTCTCCCCCTGAAGACTACTCCTTCGGGGAAACTTTACACACTATGAGGGAACATTTTCACTGGGACTACTCTGACTCAAAGAAAAGGCTCAGAGTTTCTTTTACTTCCCCAGCACAGACCTCTTGCCATCCCCCCAGTTTTAGATATTGTGGATGATGTTTACTTGGAATCTAGTTTGAATCCAGATTCTCTGCCACCTGCTCCAGCCAAACCAGACAGATATTATAGAGTGCCTAACTCCCGCAAATTCCTTTATAAAAGCCCTGTTGCTGATCCAGAGACTATCTCCCAGGGTCCCAAAGGGGCTAAGGTTTCTATGGCAAAAAATCCTGTACCCTCTGAAAGGGACTCCAGAGCATTAGACAGGTGGGGGAAAAAGGTTTACACCTCATTCACTCTAGCTATGAGCAGTCCCTCAACAGTCTGAAATGAAAGAAATGCAGGATCTGTTGCATGCAACTGAACAGGTGGGCAAACATACTTTACAATGTGGGTTTGATTCTTTGGAGGCTTCCTGCAGAGCAGCTGTGACTGGGTCTGTTATATGTAGGCATGCTTGGTTAAAGGAACAAACTCTGCCTGATCATGTTAAAGCAAAGCTTCTAGATGCTCCCTTACAGCAGGATGTCCTATTTGGAGTTAAAGCAGAAGAAGTCTTAAAGAAAATGGAGGATAAGGCAAAATCTATGCAGACAGTCAAAGATTTTCTACAGGTACAGCCCCCTCGCTTCAGCAGAAATTGGCCAACAAAAAATTGGTCCTTTCCAGCTACTGACAGTCCACAGAGGGTTAAATACAGACGCCCAAGAGGCAGAGGGCAACCACAAGCCCAATACAAACCTCGACAATGGGGCACTGCAACACAGAAGGGAGGAGAAGACAGGCCACAAACTACTAGAAGGCAAACTCAATGACTTACACCTCATATGGCCAAGCAACACTCTCTTGGCAGCTCCCTTGGGAGGAAAACTAGCACTTTTTTCAGACAACTGGCACGTCGTCACAAAGGACAAATGGGTCCTAGACATAATTTCACGAGGATACAGATTCCATTTCCACACCTTGCCAATGAAAAGAGGAATGCCAAACCTGCCACAAAATCAATGGGCAGAGGCACAAAAACAAATTACAGCTCTCATGGACATGAGAGCCATTCAACTGGTACCTACACGGGAGCAAGGCCAAGGATTTTACTCAAAACTCTTTCTAGTCCCCAGAAAGGACAATGCCTGGAGACCAATTCTGGACCTTTCATTTCTAAACACCTTCTTACTAGTACCCAAATTCAAGATGCTAACACTACAGCAGCTTCTTCCCATGTTGGGCAAGAAAGCATGGCTAGTAATATTGGACCTCAAGGAGGCATACCTGCATGTCCCTATCAGACAAAGTTGCAGAAGATACCTCCGTTTCATTGCAGGTTCAACCCATTACCAATTCTCTGCACTGCCCTTTGGCTTATCCTCTGCACCCAGGGTCTTCACAAAGTGCCTGGCACCAGTAATTGCATACTGCAGACAAAGAGGAATTCAAATATACCCATACCTGGATGACTGCCTCATCCAAGCAGAAAGCAAGGACATCCTCTTACAACATCTGGCTTTTGTAAAACATCTTCTAAGTTGCCTGGGGTACACAGTAAATGAAATTAAATCAAAACTAGTATCCTCACAAAATATGACATTCCTGGGTGCCAGCTTGAATACAACGGCCCAGAAGGCTTATCTGACGCCAGACAAACAACTACAACTGACTCAATATTTCAAAACAATGGCAACAAAGACCCAACTCCCTGCAAGAAAAATTCTGCAGGCCTTGGGCTTCATGGCATCTTGCATACTACTAATACTATTTGCAAAGCTGCATATGAGGAAATTACAGTGGTACCTAAAAAGTGTATGGTCTCAACACAGCCACAGCTTGGACACAATGGTATCTCTCATTCCGTGCCTTCAACAAGAGTTTCTATGGTGGTCACAGGCATGTCACCTCAACAAGGGTCAGCCTTTCACCTTGCCCCCAGCCAGGCAAACTATGACAACAGATGCATCGGACTACGCCTGGGGGGCACACATGGCAGGACAGTGCGTTCAAGGTATATGGACTGCAGATAAAAGGAATCTGCACATCAATCAAAAAGAGATGCTAGCTGTACAGAATGCTCTGACAGCCTTCAAGAACCTATTACATCCAGGACAGCTTACAATAAGGACGGACAACACCACAGTAGTGTGGTACATAAACAAACAAGGGGGTACACACTCCTACCCTCTATGCAGGCAAGCAATGACCTTGTGGAACACAGCACTGGCTTACCATGTTCAGTTACAAGCTCAATTCCTACCAGGAAAAAACACATTGGCAGACAACCTCAGCAGAAACATCATGGATCCCCACGAGTGGAAACTGGATCCACAAGTATTTGCAATGATAACTCAGAAATGGGGCCTCCCAGACATAGACCTGTTTGCCAGCCCCCAAAACTATCAGCTAACAAACTTTTGTACAAGGACACTTCACCATCAAGCTTGGAAAGTGGACGCACTCTCATTCAGTTGGAAAAACCTGACAGTATATGCCTTCCCTCCATTGCCTCTTCTCACAAAGGTGCTTCTGAAAGTCAGAAAGTATAGACCACGACTGATACTCATAGCCCCAGACTGGCCACGCCAGCAATGGTACCCACTATTAAGGAATATGGCCCAGGGCCCACCTTGGATTTTACCACAAATTGCCCATTTGCTGACACAGCAAAACAATCAGATTCTACACAGCCAGCTCAAACCTTAAATTTGGCTGCATGGCAGATCACCTAAGCATCCAGCCAGCTCCTCTTCCTCAAGCAGTTATGGATGTTATTCTGGAAGCTAGGAGGCCCAGCACCAGGAAGGCATACTCAGACAAATGGAAAAGGTTTTGCACCTGGAACCAACCTAAAGGCCAAAATACCCTTCAGCCTCACATGCCTCAGATTCTACATTATTTAACTGAGATGTTGCACAAAGGACTTTCTTTTTCTTCCATTAAAATCCACGCATCAGCTATTTCAGCCCACTACAACTCGGATCCACCCTTATTTTCGCATCCACTTCTAAAGCAGTTCCTCAGAGGGGCAAAAAACATTAGGCCCCCCAGGAGAGCACCTACACCAACATGGGACCTCAATTTTGTTCTGGAAAAACTTACGCTACCTCCCTTTGAACCAGCTTTCTCTGTTGATCTAAAGTTTATATCATGGAAGACTGCCCTGCTGCTAGCAATAACTTCAGCCAGAAGAGTCTCAGAGCTGCAGGCACTAATGACTGTGGAACCTTTCCTCATTTTCCATCAAGACAGAGTTTCTCTATGAACTAATCCTTCCTTCATGCCTAAGGTGGTATCCAGTGTGGCTTTAAATCAAATCGTCCACTTACCCACCTTCTTTCCAAATCCACAGAACAAAGGAGAAAGACTCCTGCATTCCTTGGACATTCACAGGCAACTTCGTTACTACTTGGATAAAACTAAGGTTTTCAGAAAATCTGACCAGCTCTTTGTATCCTATGCTACAGCTTCGCAAAGGAAGGCTATATCAAAACAGACCATTTCCAAATGGATAGGACATTGCATTCATTTTTGCTATACCCATCATGGAAAACCAGTTCCTGCTACCATAAGGCCCCACTCTACCAGGGCAACAGCTACATCTACAGCCTTCCTCAGGGGGGTCCCAACCAAGAAGATTTTGGAAGCTGCAACTTGGAGTTCAGTACACACCTTCACCAAACACTACCACTTACCACTTTTCTCTAAGACTAGAGCTGGCTTCGCCACTGCAGTTCTGCAGGGCCTTCTAGCCTCCGCTAACCCTCTTTGACTCCTCCTCCCATCCTTAGCTTTGGGATTCTACCCAAGTGTGATGACTGCAGCAGGGTAACATGATGAACATAGTACAGTTTTGTACCTACCATAAATGTAGATGTTCGAGTGTACACCCTGCTGCAGTCCAGGTTACCCTCCCTCCATCCCCTCTGATCTAACTGACTAAACCCTTACAATACCTTCCTGATGTATTTGCTTATAGCTGGGGGGATGTTGTGTTTGTGCAAAATTTCTTAAATTGGTACTAATTACTGACCACCCTTTTGGGGGCACCTGACATCTGAGGCAAGAAAAACTGAAGAAAATGGCATCGGATGCATTATGTATACCCCTGGTGCACTCACATCAGGGAAGAGGCGACAGCAACCGACGCCGGACCAAGACTTTGGAATTCAGGCTGACTGCGGGTCCGCCTGACGACAAGATAACCCAAGTGTGATGACTGCAGCAGGGTGTACACTCGAACATCTACATTTATGGTAGGTACAAAACTGTACTTTCTTGATCTCAGCGTCCTAAACAGATTTGTCAAACAAGCGAAATTCCGAATGGTCATGGTACAGTCTTTTCTCCCATTTCTTGGCAAAGACGATTAGATGTGCTCTATAGATCTTCAGAACCCGTATTACCACATAGAAATGGACAAGCACTCCAGAAGATTTCTCCGCTTGTGGCTGGGAGCCAATCACTACCAATTTTGTGCACTCCCTTTGGAGTTCTCCAGCTTCCAGAGCGTTCACCAAATGCATGGTAGTAGTAACAGCTCACTTGAGACTGCAAGGATTCTGGGTGTTTCCATGTCTAGACGATTGGCTCCTCAGCTCCCCAACCAAGCATCTACTAATATTAGCAACCCATTACACCCTACATATCTTGGATCACCTAGGTATAACAGTAAGCAAAGATAAATGCAAGCTAATTCCTACTTGAAGACTGGAGTTTATCAGGGCAGAGTTCGATACCCAATCTTGTCTGGTCTGCCTCCCTCCTCACAAGATACAGTGACTCAGATCACAGTTCTGAGTGACAGTCAGGACAAAGTACAGGCACGGGCAGTCCTTCAACTACTAGGGTCTATGGTGGTATCTATAACAATGGTTCCATTGGCAAGACTGCACGTGAGACTTCTTCAGTGGCTTTTGCTGACACAGTGGTCCCCCTTGAATTTCCCCATGTCTTTTCAGATCAGGATAACAAATTGTTGCAAACAGGACCTGATTTGGTGGATAAAGCTAGAAGAGAACCTATGGAGTCGACCTTTCTCCCCTGCTCAGCCCAAGGTCATAGTGATCACGGACGCCTCCCTGATTGGAGGGAGGGCACTACCAGGGAAAGACTGTCCAAGGCACTTGGTCATCCACAGAGACCAATCTGCATATCAGTGTTTTAGAACTGAGGGCGGTGCTTCTAGCGTTGCAAGCATTTCAGTCTGTTTTCCCTTTAGGAACGATTACAGTCCAGTCAGACAACATGTCAGTAGTCTGGTACATCAACAAACAAGGCAGAACCAAGTCCTACCCATTGTGTCGAGAGGCCATGAGAGTTTGGCAGTGGGCGATAGCTTCCAACTGCTTTCTGATAGCAATGCACATTCCCAGGCATTCCAAAGTGATTGCAGACCAGCTGAGAAGATGCATTCTCCTGCCTCACGAGTGGTCCCACAATCCTGTCATAGCAAAGATTTTCGATAGCTAGGGCCAGCCTTGCTCTGACCTGTTTGTTTCCCCCAATAGTCACAAATGCAGCAGCTACTTTGTTGTAATTTCCCCAAAAGGGGAGTCCCCGAGGGATGCTCTTGTACACGATTGGCCTACGGGACTTCTTTATGCTTTCCCTCCACTTCCACTGATTCCACAATTCTTGATGAAAGTTTGTCAGTTTAATAACAAAGTAATCCTCATTGCACCTTACTGGCCTCGAAAAATTTGGTTTTCCTTCCTTTGGCCTCATCTGCTTACAGCTTCCTTGGGTTCTGGATCCAATGCCAGAGCTGCTATCACATCCACAGGGATTGACATACCCAAATTTATCGAACCTCAAGCTGACAACTTGGATGTCCTTCAAGGATGCATCTGCAGTCTTTACAAATGGGTTGTCCTGTCGTCAGGCAGCCCTTCGGTCGGCCGGATTCCAAAGTCTGGGTCTGGCTTCGGCTGGTGTCGCACTTCACCCGACGTCATTGCGGCAGTTATTTGGGTATAAAGGCATCAGCCGACGCCATTTTCCTCAGTCTTTCTTGCCGCATGGCACCCGAAGCAGAAGCTGTTCGCAAGTGCCGGTCGGTCAGATCCAGAGATTACTACTACCGAATACTACTTCGAAGACTTCTATAAAGCTAAGTACCCTGTTGGGGACTCTTTCTTGCCTCAGCCGATGTCAGAGAAAGTTAATAACTGTTTATCTTGTGGGAAACAAATACCTCATAAAGATTTCCACTCCTATTGCATACATTGTTTAGGCCCAGACCACGACGTAGCAGCTTGTCTAGCCTGTGCTTCTTTTAACCGGCGGACGCTTAGACGTCGCTCGGACTTCGCTGAACAGATTTTCGGCTCTGATTTTGCCTACATTATGCCGTCGGATCCTCCGACTATGCAAATTACCAAAAAACGCAAAGAAAAGGACCGACACTCGCGGTCCGCGGTTTCGGCCGAAACCGCGGTTAAGCAAACCACGAGTGTCTCGGTTTCGGCCGAAACCGAGCAAGCGGTTCTTTCTTCAGCCGAAACCATGCCTTCTACCGAGGCCTCTTCTAACCTGGTAGAAACGGCTTCTGAAATCCAACCTTCTGTTGCGGTTTCACAGGATTTATCAGACACCATTCCCCTGGATGTTTCAACTCCTGCACGTGGAGCTGCTAGGCCTCCTCCAGCTATGTCTATTAAGGCCTTTGCCAGGGCTAAAGCAGCCAAAGCATCAAAACCTGTGCCTGCCAAGCCCCCTTCTCTCAGGCCCAGCACTAGCTCCCACATGCTTTCTTTGGCTGAGGATCTCATCTCTTTAATTCGTGGAGCCCAGCCTCATCCAGACAGGGCCTCTTTCCCTCCTCCAGAAAAGAGGCCTAGAGCAGAGCCCCCTGAGCCAGTATCCACAGATGATTCCTCTGATGACTCAGAACATACAGACCCTCCTGAGGCTTCTTATTCTCCTTACGAAGACTCTGATGCTGAGGAGTCCATCCCTTCAGCCTCTCCTCCTGAGGAATTTTCCTTTGGGGAAACTTTGCATGCAATGAGGGAACAATTTCAGTGGCAGGGCCAAGATTTCTCAGACTCTAGAAAAAGGCTTAGGACCTTTCTACATTTGCCACAGCATAGGCCTTTAGCTATACCTCCAGTTCTTTCTGTAGTTGATGATGCATTTAATGATGCATGCACTGCTCCTGATTCTTTACCTCCGGCTCCTGCTAAGCCCGATAGGTACTACAGGGTCCCGGACACTCATCACCACTTATATAAGGCTCCTTTTGCAGATCCAGAGACTATCTCCCAGGGTCCTAAAGCTGTAGCCGCTACTTCTTCTAAAAACCCCCTCCCCTCTGAAAGGGAATCCAGGTCCTTAGAGATGGGGTAAAAGTTTACACCTCTGCTACTTTGTCAGCTAGAGCTTTGAACTGCCAATTTCATATGATTCAATATCAAGAGTTTATGCTTGACCAGTTGACTAAAAAGATGTCCACTGAAGAATCTTTAGATAAAAAGTATGTTCAAGAAATGGTACATAACATACAGCAGGTTAGTAACCATTCTTTAAAATGTGGCTATGATGCACTGGAGGCTTCCTTTAGATCAGCCATGACTGGCACAGTTATCAGGAGGCATGCATGGTTGAAAGAACAGGCATTACCAGACCATGTCAAATCTAAGCTTTTGGATGCACCTATGGACAAGGTCAATTTATTTGGTTCCCCTGCACAGCAGGTACTAAAAAAGATGGAAGAGAAAGCAAAATCTGTGCAAACAGTGAAAGATTTCTTACAAGTTCAACCTCCAAGGTTTAGCAGGAACTGGCCCTCCAAGAATTGGTCCTTTCCGGAATCCTCTAAGGCACAAAGAGGCAGGAATAGGCGCTCTAGAGGCAGAAACCAATCCAGGGGTGCCTACAGGGGTCGCCAGTGGCAGGGTAACAACCAACGAGGCACGGATACAGCCACCACCACTACAACAACTCAATCACAGTGACTTGGCGGTGGCACTGCCTACCAGGGAACAACTAGAAGCACCCTTAGGTGGAAAGCTAACCTTATTTTCAAGAAACTGGCACTGCATTACAAGAGAAAAATGGATTTTGCAAACTATAGACCAAGGTTACAGGTTCCATTTCCATACTCTACCAGAAAAGAGAGGAATGCCAAACCTACCACCTACTCAAAGGACAGAAGCTCTAAAGCAAATATCTCAATTATTAAGAATGAGAGCTGTGGAAAAGGTACCATCTATGGAGCAAGGAAAGGGATTTTACTCCAGACTCTTCCTGGTACCAAGAAAAGAAAACAAATGGAGGCCTATTCTGGACCTGTCCGCTTTAAACACATTCCTCATTGTTCCAAAATTCAAAATGCTGACCCTACAGCAGCTTCTTCCCATGCTGGGCAAGGAGTCTTGGCTGGTAACTCTAGATCTCAAGGAGGCATACCTGCACATCCCCATAAGACCAATTTGCAGAAGATACCTCAGATTTCTTGCAGGATCAGAGCATTATCAATTCTCAGCATTGCCCTTTGGCTTATCTACTGCACCCAGAGTGTTCACGAAATGCCTGGCATCAGTAATCGCTCATTGCAGACTTCAGGGGATTCAAATCTATCCCTACCTGGACGACTGCCTGATACAAGCGGACAACAAAACCAAACTAACAGAAGACTTACAAAGAGTCATCTACCTGCTGCAAGCCCTTGGATATACAGTCAATACAAAAAAGTCAAGGCTGATTCCATCCCAAAGAATAACCTTTCTGGGTGCAGAACTGGACACATCAAAACAAATGGCATTTCTAACTGCAGAAAAGAAAGAGCAACTTCCTCTCTACTTCTTGGCATTAACAAAGCAGAACCATCTAACTGCAAGAAAAGTGCTGCAAGCTCTAGGCTTCATGGCATCCTGCATAATACTGGTTCCTCATGCCAGGCTGCATATGAGAAAGCTACAGTGGTACCTAAAGAATTTGTGGTCCCAGCACAAGCACAGCCTAGAAACCAAAATTCCAATGATTCCATGCCTGAAACAGGAGTTCCTATGGTGGGCTCAAGCCTGCCAATCAAACACAGGATTGCCCTTCTGCAAAAGTCAACCAAGACAAACCATCACGACAGATGCCTCAGACCTCGGATGGGGGGCACACATGCTGGGCAAGTGCATTCAAGGCCTATGGGCTCAAGACCAGCTGCATCTGCACATAAATCTAAAAGAAATGATGGCAGTAAAATTGGCAATCCAGGCATTCAGACCTTTTCTCCAAGAAGGCCAGTTGATGATAAGGACAGACAACACCACAGTTATGTGGTACATCAACAAACAGGGAGGCACACACTCATACCCTCTATGCCGGCTGGCACTGGACATATGGGATGTGGCTCTGAGCTACAACATTCAGTTACAGGCAATTTATGTACCAGGGAAGGAAAACATTCTAGCAGACATATTAAGCAGAACTACAACAGATGCCCACGAATGGATGCTGCATCCGGACATCTTCAAAACCATCACAAGAAAATGGGGATTACCTCAGATAGACTTGTTTGCATCCCCACTCAATCACCAGTTGAAGAAATTCTGCACAAGGACTTACCACCCACTTGCTTGGAAGGTGGACTCCCTCTCTTTCAGTTGGAAAAGCCTGACAGCATACGCATTCCCACCACTTCCTTTGATGCACAAGGTGCTTCTGAAGATCAAGGAGGAACATCCGAGGATCATTCTGATAGCCCCAAACTGGCCAAGACAACATTGGTATCCACTGCTGAGGAGCATGTCCCGGGAACAAATATGGACACTGCCCCTGATCCCATTACTGCTAACACAGAACAACTACAACATCCTGCATCCAAACCTAAAAACTCTGCAGCTAACTGCCTGGAACATTACATAACAGCAATTAACCCAAATTTATCCCAAAGGGTTAAAGACATAATCCTGGAGGCTCGTAGACCTTCAACAAGAAAGAATTATGCAGCAAAATGGAAAAGATATCTCATCTGGAGTACTGCAAAGGGGCAAGATGTGACACTGGTGAACATAGCCAACATCCTGGAGTACTTGGCGGAGCTCTACCATACAGGCCTGTCCTATTCTTCCATCAAGATACATGCATCAGCTATTTCAGCAGAATACAGCTTGGATCCTCCTGTCTTCTCGCATCCTCTGCTCAGACAGTTTCTGAGAGGGATTAAAAATGTAAAACCTCCCAGGAAACCTCCATTGCCAGCATGGGACTTGAACTTTGTGCTAGAAAAACTGACTCTTCCTCCTTTCGAACCAGCAGCAACAGCAGAATTGCAATACTTATCCTGGAAGACTGCTTTCCTGCTGGCAATAACTTCAGCAAGAAGGGTCTCTGAACTACAGGCATTAATGGCAGTGCAACCCTTCCTGATCTTTCATCAAGATAGAGTGTCCATGAGAACAAATCCTACATTTATGCCTAAGGTGGTATCCAGAGTCTCTTTAAATCAGGCTATCCACCTTCCTACATTCTTCCCCAACCCTCAGAACAGGGGAGAAAGGCTCTTACATACCTTGGATGTACACAGACAATTACGCTACTACCTGGACAGGACAAAAAACAATAGAAAAACTGACCAGCTTCTGGTAGCATATGCAACAGGAAAGGAAGGAAAACCAATTTCTAAACAGACAATCTCCAAATGGATAGGAAATTGCATTAGATTTTGTTACTCCTACCATGGGAAGAAAACTCCAGAGAACATCAGGCCTCACTCCACAAGGGCTACAGCCACTACCACAGCTTTCTTACGAGGAGTGGCTACCAAGGACATTTTAGAGGCTGCTACTTGGACCTCCGTGCATACATTTGCCAAGCATTATAACTTACCTCTATACTCTAGATCCCGTGCTGGTTTTGCCACTGCTGTTTTGCAAGGGATCCTAACTACACCATAATCTCTTCTCATTTCCTCCTCCCCTAGTTTAGCTATGGTATTCTACCCATTTGTAAAGACTGCAGATGCATCCTTGAAGGACATAGTACAGTTTTGTACCTACCATAAATGTAGATGTCCGAGAGGAATGCATCTGCAGTCAGGATTACCCACCCTCCTTCCCTCTGAGGTACTCCTAGGGTATTTGCCAATCTTCAGCTAGCTTGGGGGGGATCTATTATGGTGTATTTGTTTGTACATATGTACATACATGCTTATTTTGTGTGTTTGCTCTCTACTATTTGGAAACTTTGGCATTTATCCAAATTTAGCCATCCAAGAGGGCACCTGGCATCTGGGGCAAGAAACACTGAGGAAAATGGCGTCGGCTGATGCCTTTATACCCGAATAACTGCCGCAATGACGTCGGGTGAAGTGCGACACCAGCCGAAGCCAGACCCAGACTTTGGAATCCGGCCGACCGAAGGGCTGCCTGATGACAGGACAACCCATTTGTAAAGACTGCAGATGCATTCCTCTTGGACATCTACATTTATGGTAGGTACAAAACTGTACTTTCTTCCACTTCCGATGATTGCCAGGCAGAGCAGCCTGTCCTCCCCTGTTCATCACATTCCTCTGGCTTCCCATAAACCGTCCACCAGAAAACTTTGTGTCAGCAAATGGAAGAAATTCATTAGTTGGTCTCGAGTTAAAGGAATAAATCCCTTTTCAGCACCACAGTCCATGGTTTTAGATTACCTAGCCAGTCTCCTTGACTCAGGAGTTGCAGCTTCTTCCATTCGAGTAAACTTGGCCGCAATTTCTAACTTCCACAATGGCTTCGAAGGTTCATCCCTAATTTCTCACCAGCTCTGTAAATCTTTTTTGAAGGGTATTTTACATGTCAGACCCCCTTTCAAACAACTGATTGAGCCATGAAATTTGACTTTGGTCCTGCAAATCTTAACTTGCCCTCCCTTTGAATCTGCATCCAATTATGACTTGAAATATTTATCCTGGAAAACCCTATTCTTGGTGGCCATTACTTCAGCTAGAAGAATTTCTGAATTACAAGCCATGTCTGTAAAACGCCCCTACATGATCTTCCATAAGGACAGAGTATCACTCTGGACCAATCCCACATTTTTACCTAAGGTTATCTCTGATCTGACTATTAACCAAACGATTGAGCTACCAATCTTCTTTCCGAATTTCTCCAGTAAAGGAGAATATTCCTTGGATTTGCCTGATGTTCACAGACAACTGTGTTTTTACCTAGACAGAACTAAATCCATACGAAAGTCTGACCAATTATTTATAGCATACTCAGGCCCAAAATTGGGAAAGGCAGTATCCAAAGTTACCATATCTAAATGGTTGAGAGATTGCATTACCTTTATTTATCAATGTAGCAAGGTAGCTTTATCTTCTAAGATCAAATAACATTCCACAAGGTCAGTTGCAACTTCGGTTGCTTTCCATGCAAGGGCTTCCATGGATGACATTTGTGCAGCAGCAACATGGGCTTCTCCTCATACCTTTATCATGCATTACAAATTGGATATGGTCTCCAGGGGGAGAGTCTCCTGTGGTTCAGTGGTACTCAGGAATATTCTTCCGTAGGCCACCCAGGAAACAAGGTAGCTAGGGACTCTGTCCCATCAGTAAGGAATGAATGAAAATTAACAACATCAGATAAAGTTATGTTCTTACCATAACTAACCATCTGTGTTGTTGATCTTCATTCATTTATTAAAACCCACCCACCATCCCCCTCCGTAAGACTCTTGGAGGTTCAGACATGGTCCTATGATAACGAAATTGCTCAGAGAAAGCCTCCGTTTTTCTGTCTGTACTCTGTCCTTTCCTTACGGGCGAACTCGATCTTAGGTAATATGGATAGGGGCACTATGGGTAAAAGCTGAACTCGAGAGTTCTTTGGCTGGTGCGGGCTTGCTATAACAGCTGACTGTTCTGAGGATGGAACTGACACCCATCAGTAATGAATGAAGATCAACAACACAGATGGAACGTTATGGTAAGAACATAACTTCTTTTTTTGTCTGACTCCTTCTGAAAGGATTGCCTTATGGAAACCATTGTTCAAAGAGATTTTCTTTCACAGGAAAAAAATAAATCTGTATTTAAATCTCTTCCTGAGAATTTCCACTTAAGACTACTGTATCAACAAAGGGAATTTCTCAGGATCTTAGGTCTCATGACCTTTGTGAAGCTCATGATAACTTTTGGAAGTCTCCACGAGAAAATTCCAGTGGTACCTTAAGTCTTCATAGTCCCACAGTCCACAACTACTAATGTTTCAGATTCCAGTTTTGGGGTTTGTGAAAAGGTAGATTTTGTGGTGGAGACATCAGATTTCTTAAAATCCAGGTTTCCTTTTCTCATGGTAGCCTGAAATATAGTTTTTCAACACAGATCTCAATATACAAGCATCATACACACCATCAGAGCAGAATTGTGTGGCAGACAAACTAAGCAGGACCAGGACAGACCCTTGTGAATACAGATTGAATCAGGGGTGTCTTTCAGAAACTGATCCACCTGCGAGAAACACTTCAGATAGATCTTTTTGCCTCTTGTCACAACAACCACTTGGGAATATTCTGCTCCAGGACTCCAAAAAGGCTTGAAAGAAAGATGCCTTTTCCTTTCTTTGGACAGGAATGCATGTGTACACTTTCCACCATATAGCTCACTGCAGACTTCAGGCTATCAATTTTCTCTAGTTTGAGAGGGCTTGTTATCTTTGCAGTGTTTTTTTCAAAGTGTCAGGAGTCTCAGTCTTGGGTGAAAGATCTCTTACACAAGTTGGGATTCCAAGAGAACATTGAAAAGTCATTCTTGACTCCCACACACAGTGTTGTGTTCCTGGAATGTCAACTAGACACCTCAGTTCAAAAAGCTTTTCTCCACAGGAAAAATACATTGTTATTTAGTTTTCTACTTAGACTTTGGTCACTGACTGAGAATACATAAGGATTATGGGTCTTGTTGCATCTATGAGTCTCATGATATTTCTGGGAAGATACCACATAAGAAATATAAAGTGACATCTGAAGACCCTCTGGTCCCAGCATCAACATCCTTTGTCATTTCAAATCCCAGTGCTGGTATTTGTTGTCAGATCACCTTAAATCCAGGTCTCCCCTTCTCTTTTTCTGTTCCAAAGCAGTAAGTCAGTACTGACACCTAGGACTCTGCATCAGGAGCAGTCTCAGGAGGGGTACAAGTGCTAGGTTAATGGGACAACAAGGACAGACTCAAGTACATAAATGTAAAAGAGATGCTTGTCCTGATCAAGATACTCAACTCTGTCCATCATCTTTGATCCCCAGAAGCTCTTCAAGTTATTACAGACAGTATTGCAGTAATGTGATATATCAACAAGGAAGGGAGAGCCAGGTTATATCCTCATTGCAGGTTAGCCTATTTAGCTTGGGATATAGCGTCACAGCATAATCTCACTGTACAGGCATCCTACATTTATTTATTTATTTATTCATTCATTCATTTGTTTGTTTGTCTTAGTTGACTAAGAAAAGTCCAACTGGGGAAAACATTTTCAGCAGAGGCACAGAGAGAAAAGCTCCACATTTAAGTTGCACATGATGCATATTTATAATTGTAAGGTAAAACATATGTACATAAGTTTATTTACATGAAATTTAAATATTTCTTATGTGAAATTAATATATATTGGTTAATTATTGAATAGAAAAATAAAATACAGCAGTAGTTAATGAATTTATAGCAAGATGGCTGCAGGGAAAAATCAAACTGGGGTGCTTTTGAGTTTGTTAATTTGCAGACAGACAAGTAGTAATGTAGCTTAAAAATTGATGACAAGAGATATGAAAGGAGAAATTATGAAAATGAGTAGGAGGATAAATGAATAGAGAAATAATTGTAGCTCGTGGGGGGGTATGAGAGAAAGAGGAAGACTATGAGCTTAGGAAATTAGTGCAGTATGAGGAGGAGTGATAAAGTGAGCAGGAAGAGCAGAGCCAGCTTTGGCATAGGTAATGTTTAAGTAAGGTTTTGAAACTAGTTTTCTTTTGTAACTGTGTGGGGATTTCATTTCAGAGTTTTGACACATAATGGTAGTAGAAAGAGTCTCTAGCAGTGTTGAATGTCTTACTGATACATAGTAAGAGTTTATTGCTAGAGCAAAGGTCTCTGGTGAGTGAATAGTACAGTAGGCATTTGAAATGCTGGCCATTTGTCTGGGGAGTACAGTAGGTTGTAGGCATTGATTAGCAGTGAGTATGCCAACTGGTTTGGGAGTTCAAGTCAGTTTAATTGTTTTAATGCAAGCTAGTGGTGTGGTTTATAAGGTTGGATGATTGCAAATTTAGCTATTTTGTAGTAGCAGGAGGCTAGTTTAGTTTTATACATAGTAGTGATATTTGTAAGATTAGGGGAAGCATAAAATACATAAGTAAGAAGATATGTTGCTGTTTAAGGTAATCTTTGCTTGATCTGTCAGGTGGTGTCTGGCCCTAAAGAGGGAGCTGAGTTTTTGATAAGCATTCCTTCAAGAAGAAAGTATGTGATGATCAAATCTGAGGTTGTCATCAATGACTTTGGCTTATGGTTTCTATTTTTGTGTTATTACTTGAGTAATATGAAATGTGTGTTTCTGGTTAAGATGTTACTTTGGAGTGAGTAGCATAAGCTTGAATCTAAAGTAAAAGAACTGAACACCAGCAGCCTAACAAACTCAGATTTTAATATCAAAACAAAAACTTGGAGATGAAAACAGTCATGGTTTAGCACTTTCGTCTTGTATCATCAGAACCATGAAACAGGAAGTAAAACCAGCTTTTAAAGGAACTCCGTGAACACACCCACAAAAACACCCAGTCAGGTGACAGAAACCACTAAAAGCCCAGGAAAATCTTAGAGACAGTGAATACAAACAGAATAACTGTATTTACACTATTTACAACTTGGAAGCTCTCATTTTAAGTTCACTGGGTGTTTTTTGTGGGTGTGTTCATGGATTTCCTTTAAAAGCTGTTTTTATTTCCTGTTTCATGGTTTTGATGATGATGTCTTTTATATAAGATGAAAGCACTAAACTGTGATTGTTTTTAATTTCAAGTTTTTGTTTTGATATTAAATTACAAAGTTTGTTAGGTGGCTTGTGCTTGGTTATTTTATTTTGGAGTAATACATCAGTACCAGATTTCCTGCTTATTTTTGGATAAGCTTGTATCTGATGTCAGTTTTCATTCTTTCCTCAGCATTCAGGTTCAAATCCGACACTCGGATTCAACTTGTTCTCTTTTTACAGTTCATCGCTACTAGAACTCTTGAGCTCCACCCCTACCCATAATGCTCTGTCCCCTAGTGTACCTCAGATTTTGTTTGCAGTCTTCACATATGGACATGGTCACTGTGAACTCAAAAGTATTGGTTAACTTAGTCAGCTAAGTGAATTATTTAATTATTTCTTTACAGCTGTTTGCTTACTTGCCTTGTATATAGATATTCTCTCTCCTACACTAATTTAGTGTATTTCTAAATACTGTTGTTGGTATTTTTCTCTCCTCTTCCTTTACCATACTATTGTTGGTAGTTTCTTTCTAAGTACCTAAAAAAAAAATAAATCCTTTTCTTTCTTCCTTTTCTGTATATCGATAGATTTATAGTGTTAAGATGGCTGAAAAGTTTCCAGGCTTTAAAAAATGGAAACAGTGTGGGCACAAACTTCCTTTATCTGATGTGTGCAATTTGTGTGTTTATTGTTTAGGCCCTGATCATTTAAAAATTGACTGTGACATCTGCAAGTCGTTTAACCCTTGAACGGTTGTAGATGTCAAGAATAAGTTAATTCTGAAAGGTCTGCTCCCTACGACCTTCTTGGAGTCTATCCAGGGCTCAACCCCCTAAACATGACAAGAAAGAGTACAGGAAAAGGCCATCAAATCTGTCTGGATCTACTCCATCCTCTGATACAACAATGGCACCTACTTGAAAAGTATCAAAAAAGTCTGATCAGAAGATAAATCTTCTGATCAGTCGGCGTTGGCTGTCTGATCTACTTCCTTGGATCCAATAACATCAGATCCAAAACACTCACCCAAATGAGGTATGCGTCAACTTTGGATCCTATATCTTCCAGATTACCATCCCCTTTTTGCCTTTTTGAAGAGATGCTGACATTCCAGGTCCCTGTCAGTAGTCTCATCCTTTTGTTCTTCCAGGAGCCTGATATAAGCTGATGTGGATAGGATGATGAGGAAGTTTCTCTTGGCACAGATTCAGATGGGATGTCTCCCGGCTCCTACCCCTTTGAGTCAGAAGGCCTTTATGAGTACTGCACCACCCATCTTGGCACCTTCTCTGTTCCAACCCATGATTTCAGAGCCCTGGGATCAGAGTCTTCCAGGGCCATCTGTGTTGGATCCGAAGATTATGGTATCTTTGGCTCTGATACATTCTTTGAGTGCACTGACTGTGAGTGTGCCAAAGCCAAATGACTCTTGCAGCCGAAGTGCCATTGCCATGTTAAAGTGATGGAGTCAACTACAAAGTTGTTGGCATCATCTCTGTCCCTTGGAGCCTCAGCATTGGACAGCTTGGCCCTGACTTCTGCCTTGGTTGGACTGGTTTTGAGTCAGAAGGAACTGATGGTCCAGAAGCATGTCTTCTCGGCTCCATGGACATCCTCCTGCCCAGAGAGCTCTGCCTTTTAGGGGGTGGAGAGAATGTTCTCTTCTTCTGGAGGATGGATGGTTCCATCCCCTCCTGGATCTCCCTTCTGGATCCTACATGTCTCTGTGCCTTAAGCCTCATCATTCTGCTGCACAGGGGCAGCCAGCCCAAAGTCATCAGGTTATTTAGCAAGGTATTCTTATTTTTTTATTCTGTTACTTCTCCAAAAACATCTCACCGAATAAGTCCTTAGGAAGAGAAAGTGCAAGAAGAAGCATTTAGGCTCTCCTCAAGAGTCAGTCACTGAAGAAACCAATTTTGATGAGGGGGGAGGGTACCCAAGATTACCATTTGATGACGTCTCCTTTGGAGACCTTCTAAAAATCCTCAAACAAAGGGGGTGGTTGGTCTACTGATAACCCTTCCCAAGAGGAATCAGTATTCCTGGAAGCCTTTGAGTCCTCCTGGGTGACTCAGCCCACTGATGAGCTCATTGATTTGTTCTCTAGGTAGGCATGGAAAAAAACTGACACTGTTGAACTCATCCAAGAGGCCAGACAGGATCCTGGCACCACCAAAAGAAAGTGAGTTTTGGAGCAAGGGAGTACCAGTTGATGCCATGGTTGTGGCGGTGGCCACAAAGAAAGAACTTTCCAAACAGAGTTCATCTGTACATCCCCCTAACAGGGAGTCCAGGGCATTGGACAGATTTTTGGAAGGGTGTTTTTACTTCAGCAGCAGTTGCACTCAGGTTGCTGAATTATTTGGCACAGTTCACTAAGTTGAGGAAGGGATTTGATTAAAAAACTCTCCAAATCCCTCTCGGGGACCAGTACTTCCGAGGCACAGAACTCTATTGCCTCACAGTTGGCTACCCTAAAATTGATCACAAATTTGTCCATGAAGCTCATTTCACATGCAGCTGAAGGTACCTCAAGGGCAGTGGGTTCAGGCATTTCCCATTAGGAGGCATGCCTGGATGTGTTTGTGTGATATTATGGAGCCCTTCAAGTCCTCATTCTTCAGTGCACCCTTTGATGGAAGTTCTTTCTTTGGCTCTAAGGTAAAGGACATACTCTCCTGATGTGAGCAAGATGGTAAGACCCTCTCTGCAGTGGAAGTATGTTTTTCAACCCCTCAAAGAACCTTCTGTAGAAATAAACAAGGTGGTCAAAATATGTGGTTCAGAAAGTCCCAGGGTCCTTTCCAAGATCCTCGTGGAGATGGTTCCCCCAGGGGCAAAGGGGAGAACTCAAAAGGAAGATGCTGCCCATGTGGCAGAGGAGGCCCACTGAACTAGGGGTCCAGAGATTCCTTTTCTGACAGACCCTGTCAGCGCTTCTGAAAGGAGGCCTGATTTTCCACCTCTGGAGGCATTTTGGGTAATCTGTCCCTGCACCAGAGAGCCTGCCTAGACATTACAAAAGATGCATGGGTGCAGATGATTATTTCCAGAGGTTATAAAATTCCCTTTTCCCTACCTTCTTCATCAACATTAAACAAAATTCCCAATATTCCACCAAGTCAGAGGAAAACAGCAGCTGTAGAAATAAAAAAAGCTGCTAGAAAAAAGAGTGATCCAAGAGTTCCCCCAGACCAGATAGAATCTGGGACTTACTCAGGATTTTTTTTATTGCCAAAGAAAACGGGACTGGAGACCAAGTTTGGATCTCAGCAATCTGAACAAATTGGTTCAGTATACAAAGTTCCTGATGGTCACGGTTCAGTCCATTTTGCCTTTCCTGCACTAGGATGTGCTCAATAGAGCTTCAGGATGCATACTTTCATATAAAAATGAACAGGCAGTCCAGAAGGTACCAACGCTTCTGGTGGGAGCTAGTTACTATCAGTTCAGAGCACAGCTCTTTAGCCTCACTACAGCCCCAGGGTGTTCACCAAATGCACGGCTGTAGTAGCAGCTCAAGTGAGACTGCAATCTCTCCGGATGTTCCTATATTTGGATGACTGGTTCATAACTGCTCCGACCAGGTACTGTCTGATAAAAATACGAGACTGTGTACTTCAAATTTGCTCTCATCTAGGAATGACCATAAATCACAACAAATCTGAGCTAGAACCAACTCAGATCATACCTCCCAACCATACGAATTTCTCTGCATTTACTGATTTTGAGGTGCAAATAATGGGGTGCCACGAGTTTCCGTGTGGCCCCCTTGATTCCTGAATTTCCCGGCTCTTTTTAAAAAAGTTTTCGGCTTTTTTTTTTTTTTTTTGCTGACATCCTAGCATGCAGAAGCGTGCGTGATGACATCAGCTTCATAACTAGCCTTCCAGCCTGTCAGAATTTGGCTCTCGGCTGAATGACAAGTCTGCACCTTGTGGTTAGTATGCAGTGCATAGTGCATACTTAGTATTACAAACAGACGGTGTTTTGAATTCAATGAATATACTTCGTAATGTTTTGCTGGACGACGGATGTGCTTAATCTTATAAAATAGCTTACCACTAGGATTTTATTTAGCTACTTGATTGTGGAGTGCAGCTTTGGTTGACAGGTTTGTGTGTGTCAAATGTAAGGCTATGCATGGAAAATGTATGCTTTTGAAGTCTGGTATTGGAAAAGACTTTTGAGAATTCTGTGTAGACTCATGCAGGTCTTGTATGATCAAATCTGAAAATATTTAAGGATATCCAAAGTACTTATGAGAAAGTATGACAGTAAAACTGTAACTTGTATCCAGCGTTGGCCACATAATGCAAATACGAAACTTTATAGGATAGTACTGGAGGCTGTTAACCAGAGATTATATTGTTGAGTGGATCTGTAGCGGTTACTCTCAAGTCGCACATATGTGTGCTAAGTCAGTGGTTATTTTTTTAAGTGATTATAGGAGAATACTCTGTAAGTCTTGGCCCCAGTATATGAGGCACAATCCGCACAAACCTTTGTTGAAATTGTTTGATATCAGAGAATATCTTGAAGTCTGACCATCCTGTTTTCCACTTTTTCATTTCAGGAAGGCAATTCCTTTTAACAACTCTCCGTACTTGTTCCACAAAAATGTAGTGTGTGTGGCTGCATGTTAGTGCAGAGACTCTTTATGTTGGCAATACAGAGGTATTTTATGCTGCATATGTATATGAATAAAATAAGGACACCACTAACAGAAATTAAAAGAAAAACAATGTAAAAAGAAACTGTTTTCAGCATGCAATATAACATTATGTTAAGTTTCAGTGTTTGCAGGTTTTATTTGCAAGTATTAGGGAAGGAAACTGTAAAAATGTTTTTAGGTGAAGAAGCTAGGTGACAGTGCAGACTGGCATTGAGACTGAAAATAAGCCTGGTTTTAATAGCAGGTTTAGTTTCGTCTCCCCCATTAAGATTAAAGTAGCTATACTTAGTTAATTTTCATATACAGGGTTTGTTATTCACTTACTGTGCAGGAGGCAAAAGAAGAATTCTAACTTGGAATATTATGCATGCCAGTTGAATATGCATTCTGTATTTATTGAATATTTTTATTTGGTCTTGCAATTTTTTTTTCCTCCCACATCCTGGTGACTCCATTTCTGGTTTTACTTACCCACTCTTGCCCTCCTTGGACTTAAAACAGTAAAGGTTAGGACTGAATGGAGATCAAGTGCTCCATGTCCGTATCATACTACTACTATCTTTAACTAATATTTTTCCTTTTGCATGGGCTGTGGTAGCATCTAGTGGGTGGGATGCTCAGTGAGAGAACTGTGCCGAACCACCCCCAGTTCCCCAAAGGGCTGATAACAGCAAGCAACCCTGCCCACCCTCAGTAGGCACTTCAGTTATTTTCCTGGCATTTGCCAATGAAATCTGTGTTTTACGTCCCCTGCACTTGCTGCTCCCTCCCCTGTTCGCACCTCAGATGGCCGACCTGCTAATTGAACCTCTGTCACCTGTTTTGTATTTAGTGCTTTATCCCCTCTATTCCAAGATACCGGCTACATTTAGCTTTTTTTTGTTTATGGTGACCAGTCAGTACATTCCCTCCTTTTTCAGCAATCCTATATGGGAAAATGGATGTGTACCTACATCTCTCTTTTGCACATTCACACAGGAGGTTTCTTAGGTCTGATGTGGAAATGCAGCATTTTTAGTTTGCAGTATTGCTGATGTGTATCATATTGATCACTGATTGCTGTAGTCGTCCTAGCTATATGCGTTACAGCCTGCTAAGGACAGAAACTCCAGACAGCTTCCAAAGTATTAGGACCACCTTCCTTGCACCAAAACAGTCACTTAAATTGAGGCAAGCTAAAGAAAAGAATGGTTTGGGTGTAAGGCTCTTCAGAGATTTCCTGCTACCGAAAAGCACTCCTCTTGAAGCCTTTTGAGGCTCAGTTGTCTTCTGTCTCTTTTCATTGTACTGGGCAGATAATTTCCCTTCAGGGGGAAAACCTTCCACATTTGAATTTATGATGGAAACTGAAATTTCTCTGTAAAAATTATAATTTTAAGCTAGGAAAAAGTGTTTGTGTAGACTGTCATATGGTTTTTAGTAACTTGTAATGTTCTGTAGTCCTATCTCGCCTTCATTTTTACACTTGGGATCACTCGGCCATTCTGTAGCTCAAAAAATTATGATTGTCTCATGACTAGGAGGTATCCCATAATGCACTGCTAACATAACCCAGATATCGTTTGCCGCTCATTGAGCTCAGACGTGCTTCTTGGCCGTGGCGAAGTGAAAACTTTTCAATACATTTTTTCTAGTTATTTGCTGACTAAAATAATTGTATTTTCTAGTTTAGTGTTTTATCCCATTCCTTGTCTGTCTTAGACAATTTGCTGCATTGTTTACTGTTTGTGCGTTGATTGGCCGTTCTTCTGTTGACCTTCTTGTATCCCTGCATCGCTTTCACTTGCTGTGCTGTTATTTGCTCTTGTTTTTTCTCTTTCATGTAGGGCTAGGCCCATTTATGTTAGAGGACCTAGTCCTCGGTTCTGTTTGTGTTTTCTCCCAGGGCTAGGTGCATTTAAGTTAGAGGACTTAGTCCTCTGGTTATTTCTATCTTCATCTCTTAGGGCTAGGCCTGTTTAAGTTAGAGGACCTAGTCCTCTGTCTGCCTGTTTGTCTTTGCTGTTGCCTGGACTAACCGTTTGGAGGTAGTTCTTGTTCATTATTATCTTTAGCTGTTTATTGCACTAATGTCTAAAGATACTAAGGATCACATGCCTTCGGGCTTCAAAAAATGTACAAAATGTGCCCAGAAAATGTCTTTAACAGATGGGCAGAATCTGTGTGTGTACTGCTTGGGTGCTATTCACCTCCAAGAGTCTTGCTTGTTGTGTCATGCCTTTAGTCCCCATGTTCTTCAAGAGAGAAAGAACAAACTTATCTTGAAAGGACTATTAAAGCATTCTTTTGAGGATGAGTTGGCTTCTTCATCCTCCAGCTCTAAGTCTCCATCCTCCAAGAAAGACAAAGCCAAATCTACAAAAAGGCGGTCTCCCACTCATTCTGTGTCGTCGGAGCCGCCAGACAAAATTGCCAAACTGACTACATCCTCGCTGGCTCCACTGGTCTCGGTGCCAACAGAGGTTTCTGTTGTGGATCCATCAGTTTCGACTCCAGGAGTTTTGGAGCTGATAACTGAGCCTGTGTCTCGGAGCCAGTCAGCTGAACTCCGACCGGTCTCCCCAACTCTTAGGTCACCTATCTTTCAGCGATCTAGGTCCCCCATTCTATCCTCCAGGTCCTCTAGGAGCCTTTCTGATGAGGACGTTGAGAGAGTGGTGCGCAGAGTGCTTCAGACTTCAGTGCTGGCAAATTTACTTTCGACTCCATCCCAGTCTGCTCCGGAGCCTAATGTGCCTGTACACCGTGTCGATGTTCCTCCTCTGACGCTTCGGAGCCAGCGATGTCAGTTTCTCGGGTTGTGGAAAGGTGGTTCCAGCTACCTCAGTTGGTCTCTCGGTTCTGATATCCATTCCTACCCCTTCGGTGCTGTCTGTGGGGTCTAGGGTCCTCAGTTTGGTCGGGCCCGAGGGGGATGCTTGGAACCAAACTTCTTCGGTTCTGAGCCTACCTCTCGGTACTTCGGCTCGGGTGAGTTTTGATCCCACATCTGCCTCGGAGCCCATCTCCTCGGCACCGAGGACTGCCTCTACATCTGCAGAGTGGGGGCATCCATGGAGCCGGGAGGATTGGCCTTTGAGGTGATGAGGAGTGTGCTGTCCAGGTCTTCAGTTTCAACCAGAGGTACTGACACTCTTCACCCTAAAGCGCAGACTTCAGTGTCAGCTCCCTCTCTCTCCCAACAAAGCATAGACTCTCAGCCTCAGGAAACCTCCATGAGTGGTCCCCAGTCTTCCGAGGTCTCCCCAGAATACCCGTCTGAGGAGCCACCTTGGAAGAAAACTTGTAAGAGGAAACATGTTGACTCCCCTGAGTCCATTACATCAGACACTGACCTCGGGGAGTCAGAAGGGTCCTCCAAGTCATCCTCTGATGATATCTCATTCGCAGATATCCTTGAGATCCTGAAACAGAGAGGCGGCTGACCCACCACATCCCCTTCTGATGAGGAGTCAGTGTACCTGAAGGCTTTTGGGTCTCAACCCTCCACATCTTGGGTATCTCCACTTTTTGACGAGCTACTGGATCTAGTGAGTCAAAAGGTGTGGGAATCTCCTGATTCTGTGGAACTGGTTCCTAGAAGAACTAATATTTTTTTGTCAGCACCCCAGGACAAAGACTTTCTTACTAAGGGCATTCCAGTAGATGCCATGGTAGTGGCAGCAGCCATCAAAAAGGAACTTAATGAAACTTCCTCCACTGTCCATCCACAGAACAAGGAGTCTCGAACGATGGATAGGTACGGGAAGTGTCGTTTCTTCAGTAGCTTTTACACTTAGATCACTGAACTACCTGTCTTATTTCACAAGGCTCCAGAGAGATCTAAAAGAACTGGGAGAGACTCTGCAAGGTAACGTATCTGAAGCAGTATCTGAGAAGGTTAATGCACAGATGTCTACCTTAAATTCTATTGTAAACTCCTCCATGAGGCTGATATCTTACGCAACTGATGGAAGGAGTAGGGCAGCGGGTTCAGGAGTTTCTCTTAGTAGACACTCCTGGATGCACTTGTGTAACTTTGCAGAGGCCTTTAAGTCTACATTTACCAATGCTCCCTTTGATGGATCCTCATTGATTGGAACCAAGGTAAAGGGCACACTTACCAGATGCAAACAGGAAGGAAAAACCCTGTCTGCCGTGGGAGTCTGTTTTTCCATTCCTTCTAGACCCTATCCCAAAGGGCAGAAGGGCGGCAAAATGTGGTTCAAGAAGTCGCAGAAATTTTTTTCAGGATGCACAAGGTGATTCCTTCTCCAGAGGCAGAGGAGGAAGAAAAAATGGTAGATGCTGCCCTAGAAGCAGGGGAGGCCTGCAGAACCAGGGAGACTGCGATTCTTTTCGTGGTCATCCCTATCAGCACTCCTGAAAGGAGGCCTGACTGTGCGTCTCTGGAGCCAGTCGGGGATCATATATTTTTAAGCCTAGCACGATATCACTCAAGACAAGTGGGTGTTAAGGATAATTACCAGAGGTTACCATATTCACTTCTTTTCTCCACCTCCTCGGATCAGACGAATCCCAGATGTTCCACCCAGTCACAGGGATTCAGCAACTCTAGAAATCCAAAAGTTGCTCATAAAGAGAGTCATCCAACCCGTCCCCACAGACCAAGTAGGATTAGGGACTTACTCCAGATTCTTTTTGGTGCCAAAAAGAACAGGGGACTTGAGACCCATCTTGGCTCTCAGCAAATTGAACGAATCTGTACAGAAGTCCAAGTTCGGAATGGTCACCTTACAGTCGATACTCCCGTTGTTAGGGAAAGACATTTTTAGACCTCCAAGATGCGTGCTACCATATCAGAATGGACAGAGCATCAAGGAGTCACTTACACTTTTGGCTGGGGGGCCAGTCATTACCAGTTTTGGGCCCTGCCCTTTGGTGTTACCACATCCCCCAGGGTGTTCACCAAATGCATGGCAGTGGTAATGGCTCACTTGAGACGTCAGGGATTCCAAGTGTTTCCATACCTGGACGACTGGCTCCTGACTGCCACCACCAGGCGTCTACTGTTACAGGCCAGGGAAGCTACCACTTCAACTTGCTTGCAGTTAGGGATTACAGTAAACTGGCAAAGAATCTGCATTATTGCCCTCTCAGCATGTGAATTTTATTGGCGCCAAAATACCATCTCAATGAGGGCTTACCTTCCCATAGAGAGAATTCAGAACCTCACGGAATAAATTCTGAGCTTACTACCTCTAAGGAAAGCGAAAGCAAAGATGGTGCTCAAGTTTGTTAGGGACTATGGCCTCTACAATAACATTAGTCCCATTAGCCAGACTGCACGTGAGGGTTCTGCAGTGGTTACGTTTTGCCCAATGGTCACTGCAGCATCTACCTCTTTCTCACCCCATCCTGATAACAGAATTGTGCAAACAAGATATTCACTTATGGACCCAGTCCAGCCATCTAAACACAGCCAGACCATTTGTTCTGTCCCCCCCCCCCCCGTTGCCACCGTGACCACGGATGCCTCCCAGATAGGGTTGGGAGGGCATTATCTAGGGAGAACAGTCCAAGGCACGTGGCAGGAACACGAGGCTCATTTGCATATCAACGTCTTGGAGATGAGAGCAGTGCTTCTGGCATTGCAAGCACTTCACAGCTTTCTCCCTCTATCGATGATTGTGATCCATTCAGACAATATGTCGGTGGTGTGGTACATAAACAAGGAGGGACCAAATCTTATCCCCTTTGCAGAAAAGCCCCTCGAGTGTGGGAGTGGGGAGTGTCTTCCCAACGCTTTCTGGTCGCAACGAACATTCCACAGAAATCCAGCGTGATAGCCGACAGGCTCAGCAGGGCTATTCTGATGCCTCACGAGTGGTCTCTGAACACATACATTGCGGAACAGATTTTTCACTGTTCCGCAAATGGGGTCAACCTTGCTGCGATCTGTTTGCCACCCTGCCAAATGCAGCAGCTACTTCACCCTAATTCCCCCGGAAGGGGAGACACCCAGAGATGCACTCGTTCACGATTGGCCCTCGGGACTTCTCTATGCATTTCCACCATTCCCCCTGATATCGAAGGTAATTCAGAAAGCAATATTCTTGGGAAGCAAAATGATCCTAATTGCTCCTTACTGGCCTCGACAGATTTGGTTCCCCTTCCTCAGACCTCATCTAATGGACGAACCATGGACTCTGGACCCAGTGCCAGATTTGCTGACGCACGTCAGGAGTGTTCCATCCCTCTCTCCACACCCTCAATTTGACAGCTTGGTTGCTCCAATTCCATCCCTAGTCAGGCTTCATGATTTTTATCCTGAGGTTATACATATTCTGACATCTTCTCACAAACCTTCTACCAGAAAGACTTATACCAGTAGATGGAAAAGATTCTCCTTTTGGGCTTGTGAGAGAAACCTCGATCCTTACACAGCTCCCATTTCTGCCATTTTAGAGTTCCTTATTTAGTTGTTCCATCAAGGCTCAGCAGCTGTCACTGTTAAAGTTCAACTGGCAGCTGTTTCTACCTTTCATTTGGCTAATGACCCTAACCTTATGGCACATAGACTGTGTAGAGCTGTCCTTAAAGGGGCCGCCTTATTAAGACCTCCAGTCATGGATCCGGTGGCACCCTGGGATTTGAATTTTGTACTCCATAGACTTACTTCAAGCCCTTTCGAACCTTCAGCAACTTGTGACCTTAAGTTCTTATCATGGAAAACTATATTTTAGTGGCTATTACATCTGCAAGGAGGGTCTCTGAACTGCAAGCCCTTTCCATTAAGCCTCCATATTTGGTGTCTCACAGAGATAGTGTCTCCTTATGGACAAACCTTTCCTTTGTTCCTAAAGTTTATTCTCAGTCCAGTATTAATCAATCCATTGAATTGCCTGTTTTCTTCCCTAATTTTTCTAACAAGACAGAGTGCAGATTTCACCAACTGGACGTGCATAGACAATTGTGTTTTTATCTTGACAGAACTAAGAATTTCAGAAGGTCGGATCAATTGTTTGTTTCCTTTTCATATACAAGGAAGGGCCTTCCAGTTTTTCAGGAATCCTGTATGGGAAAATGGATGTCTACCTACATCTCTCTCTTGCACATTCACGCAGGAGGTTTCTTAAGTCTGATGTGGAAATGCAGCATTTTTAGTTTGCAGTATTGCTGATGTGTATCATATTGATCACTGACTGCTGCAGTCATCCTAGCTATATGAGTTACAGCCTGCTAAGGATAGAAATGCCAGGCAGCTTCCAAAGTATTAGGACCACCTTCCTTGCACCAAAACTGTCACTTAAATTGAGCCAAGCTGAAGAAAAGAATGGTTTGGGTGTCGGGCTCTTCAGAGATTTCCTGCTACCAAAGAGCACTCCTCCTGAAGCCTTTCGAGGCGCAGTTGTCTTCTGTTTCTTTTCATTGTGCTGGGCAGATAATTTCCCTTCAGGGGGAAAACCTTCCACATTTGAATTTATGAAGGAAACTGAAATTTCTCTGTAAAAATTATAATTTTAAGCTAGGAAAAAGTGTTTGTCAAGACTGTCATATGGCTTTTAGTAACTTTCAGTCAGGAGCGTTACTTTTTACTTTTGTGGGAAAAGATTAAAACTAGTTTTACCTTGGTGAAAGTTGTCATTTTACTTTTGAGGGCTTAAAATAATTTTCATTTTTTTTAATGAAAAAAAGCAACTTTTTTTTTTGACTACTTACCTGTTTACTAACTACTGCTGTTAGGTCCCCTACCAAGAATAAGACATCTCGCTGTAACTGCTTTGTTATGACCATTTGTGTGTGTTGTGACTGAGAAGTTTTGCTTGATGCTTAACTGGTTAACAAATGTAAGTAAGTAAAATGCAATGGTATGTACACTGAAGTGCACTGCTTCCATGTTGCAGGAGGTCTAATGTTGGTGCGGGGGGGGTGTTATGTTGTTGGGGTGGCTCAAGCACGTTTTGTGTAACTTGACTTACAGCAAAAACATGTACTATAACACAGAAGATGTATAGATGGTATTGACTGAACCACATGCTGTGGTACAAAATAATAAACACACTCCTGTGAAACATGTTTGCACCTATCAAATTGGTATCCATTGTCCCTGAATATAATTGGTGAGCTTTACTTTCACTGACATCATTTTGGGGATAGCGTGCGATTGTATTTGAAAACTTTAATGGACATACCATCTTGCATGTGCAGTGACGCATCCATTAGTCTATGGGCACATTCCACACTCCTTCCACAGTAATGTTACCAAAGGGTACAGTAACTTTGTTTTTGGTACATGGATATGATGGATTAATAAAAACCTTTACAAAATCTTTTATTAAAATATAGTCCAATAATGATTGCTTGGAGATAGGAAAGTACTTTTAGGAAAATAACTTAAGTGCAAGATAGTGTTTGCAGTGGAAGCAGTTTCAGAAAAAGGGAAAAGTGATCATATTTTGTCTGATGTTCTTCGTGTTTCACTGTTGCAGTCCTCACATATGGGTTATCTGGCTCCCGGTAGCCCTCAGTCGGCCTGAATACCAGAGTCCTTGGTATATGATGTCGGCTGCCGCCGGTTGTAAAACTGATGTCAGAATGTCATCTATAAAGGGAGGTAGCCGATGCCATTTCCTCAGTCTTTCTTGCCGCAGAACCCGAAGCAAATGCAATTCGCACTAGTGCCGGTCAGCCGTTTACCTTCGTTTTGCTTTCCGACTACCAAGTTGAAGGTGCCTTCAGATAAGTACCCAGTTGGAGATCCTCTTTTCTTACTTTAACGAATGTCAGATAAAGTTAATAACTGTCTTGCCTGTGGAAAATGGATTCCGCACCATAATTTCCATTCCTATTGTATAACTTGTATGGGCCTTGAGCTCGACGTCCCTAACTGCAATCTCTGTGCTTCCTTTAACCCACGTACCATACGCATTAGAGCTAAGATTTTGTGTAAGCATTTTGGAGTATGGCCTAAGTTCGTCAGTATGGCATCTTCCCGTCTCACGACTTTGGATATACCTAGGAAATGCAAAGACAAAGACCGAGACAGGACTAGGGTTAAATCTGCTGACGACGCACCAGTGAAATTGGTCGTTAGCACAGCGGTAGTCAGTGAGGCACTTTCGCAGCCCCTGCAGTCCGCAGATTTTCAACCGCAAGCCTCTGCCGAGACCTTTATGGAGTCCTCCATGCCACAGGCTGCTATTTCGTCTTCAGACCCTTCGCCTGTCGCCGCCTCAGATGGGTCCGGAGCCGCTTTGCAGGCACTGGCTTCTGATGCCTCTTCTTTTCAACATGAGACCAGAACAAGACCGACTACTTAAGTTCAGACTTCTGCAGTTGCCCACAGCCTGCCAGCCAGACTCTCACCACAGACGCCTCAGATGTTGCATGGGGGGCTCATCTGGAAAGCAGGAGCATACAGGGGACTTGGAGCACCCAGCAGATTAATCTGCACATAAACTTAAAAGAATTGATGGCAGTGCAGCAGGCCTTGCTGGCTTTCAACGACTTACTCTACCCTGGGACTCTGCTGATCAGGACAGACAATACCACAGTCATGTGGTACATCAACAAGCAAGGGGGGACTCACTCTTACCCCTTGTGCAGACAAAGCATGAGACTATGGTCCATAGTAGCATCCATGGGCTTACATCTAATAGCCCAGTATCTTCCAGGGAGGCTAAACTCCTTGGCGGTTCATTTGAGCAGAGATGTTCTGGATCCTCACGAGTGGCAACTGAACAAGGACATTTTCCATTGCATCACTCATCATTGGGTCACCCCACAAGTGGATCTTTTCTCCTCTCACACCAGTCATCTCCTTTCAACCTTCTGCACCAAAGAGTTTCACAACAAAGCTTAAAGGGTGGATGCGTTGTCCTTCCCATGGACACATCTTTCAGTTTATGCATTCCCTCCTATGCCTGTTCTTCCCAGAGTGCTGCTAAAGATAAGGGATGAAAAACCAAAGGCTATTCTGATAGCTCCAGATTGGCCCAGGCAGCATTAGTATCCCCTCCGTCACAGCCTTTCACAGACTCAGCCTTGGCATCTTCCCCTGGTACCAGATCTGTTGGTTCAGGGAGGGGGAAAGTTCCTTCATCCTCTTCTTCAAACTCTGCATTTAACTGCCTGGCTAATACTTTAAATCTTTCTAACCAGTTGGTTGAAGTTCTTCATAAGGCCAGGAGGCCTAGCACCGGAAAATTCTATGCAGATAAATGGAAGAGATTTTGCTCTTGGATGCTGGCTAAAGGAGAAGACTCTTCTCATCTTTCTCTTTCCCTCATCCTTGATTACCTATCAGGATTGCTTAATGGCGAACTTTACTTTTCTTCAATCGCAATTCACGCTTCAGCAGTTTCGGCTCATTGTTCTTTTGAACAACCCATTTTTTTTTCACCCCTTGATGAAATGGGTCTATATTGTATTGTCGCAAGCTGACAATATCAAATCTGATATTGTTGGCACGACAATATCAAAAGCGAAGAATATCGGCCAGGTAAACTGAAATCTCCGTAGGGGGAGATTTCCATTCACCTCAATGTAGTGCAGTCTAGGAGTTGGTATATTTAAGTAGCGGGGATTGTGGGGGGTGGCCCCCCCTGCCTACTCCCTTTAGTTTTGTTTTTTTTTTGTTCTTTTTGGTTTTTTTACACTCGTTCGATATTTTACTGCATCGATCAATTGTGTTCGACATTTCTTGCTTCGATGCAGTAAAATTTCGATGAGGTAATATAAACATGATGAAACGGTTCCTGAGGGGAGCTGGTAATCTTAGACCTCCCAGAAGAGCTCCTACTCCTGCATAGGATCTTAATTTTGTCCTGGAAAAACTTACTCTGCCTCCCTTTGAACCAGCTGCCTCTGCAGACTTGAAGTTTCTATCCTGGAAGACTGCTTTCCTTTTATCTATTGCTTCAGGTAGAAGGGTGTCTGAGCTGCAAGCCTTAATGGCAGTAGAACCTTTCATTATTTTTCACTGAGATCTGGTTTCTCTGAGAACTAATCCCTCCTTTATGCCTAAAGCAGTTTCCAGTTTAACCCTTAACCAGTCTATTCACCTGCCTACATTTTCCAACAATCCCCAAAGTAAAGGGGAAAGGATTCTGCACTCTCCTGATGTGCATAGACAGCTGAGATTTTACTTAGGACTAAATCACTTTGAAAATCTGAACAGTTGTTGGTTAGTTTTGCTCCTGGAGCTCAGGGTAAAGCTATTTCAAAACAAACCATCTCCAAATGGATTGATCATTGTATTCACTTTTGTTAACTGCAGCATGGAAAGGTTCCCCCTCAGGGTATTAGGACCCATTCTACTAGAGCAGCCTCTACCTCTGCAGCCTTTCTGAGAGGTGTGTCTACTAAGGACATTCTAGAAGTAGCTACTTGGTCTTCTGTCCATACTTTCACAAAGCATTACAATCTAGCTTTGTTTTCCAAATTCAGGACTGGTTTTGCCTCTGCAGTTTTGCAGGGCCTCCTTACCAACCCTTAAGCTGTGATCCTTCCTCCACCCTTTGTCTTTTTCCAGGGCTGTGGGAATCAACCCATATATGAGGACTGCAACAGTGAAACACGAAGAACATAGTACAGTTGTGTACACTTACCATAAATGTAGATGTTGGAGTGTATTCACTGTTGCAGTCCTGGTTTCCCACCCTCCATTCCCACTTTTTTCCTAAGGCAAAGACTATATATATTTTTATTTTTTGTATGACATGTGTCCAGGGTGCTACCTTCCTGGGTTAGCCTTCTTTTGGGGGCTTCTGACAGTTAAGGCAAGAAAAACTGAGGAAATGGCATTGGCTACCTCCCTTTATACCCGACGTTCTGACATCAGTTTTACAACTGGCGGCAGCCGACGTCATATACCATTCGACTGAGGGCTACCAGGAGCCGGATAACCCATATGTGAGGGCTGCAACAGTGAATACACTCGAACATCTACATTTATGGTAAGTGTACACAGCTGTACTTTCTTCAGTTAGCGTTTAAAAGTTGATATCCCACAGTCCCATGGGAGAGGGAGTGGTTACATTATTATGTATGCAAATTTTATGTTAATCAGCATACAGATTTGTACCTATTTTTCATGGGCCTTTGTCCAGATTTTTGATGTTTCCAGATTGAGAGGTATGACTCAGACATTAGAGTTCATAGGGTCATTGTTCAGTACAGTATCAGTAAAAGCATTCCTTCCCTTACCAAGAGTACAAACTATTCGATTTCAAGTCAAAAAGATAATTCAGAAATCTTCCCTATCAGCTCAATTGATTCTACAAGGAGTCAATGTCTGCTGCAGTAGTTCTGATTCCATTAGCAAGGTAGTATATGAGAAGTCTTCAGTGGACCCTAGCAACTTTGTGGTCTATTCTACACCAACCTATATCCACTCAGATTAGAAGAACTCAGGCATGCAGAAAGCACTTCTTGTGGTGGATTTCCTCAGATGAGATATTATGAGGCTGTCCCTTCATTTCTCCCCAGCCCAAAGCCATAGTGATCACAGACACTTCCCAGTTGGGAGGGGGGGGGGCGCTTCTTGGGAAAGACAGTCCAAGGTACCTTGTCCCCCAAAGAGGCCAACATGCATGTCAGCGTCCTGGTGATGATAGCAGTACTCCTAGCATTAAAAGCCTTTCAAAGACTGTGTCCCTTCAAGGACTATTGCAATTCAGACGGACATTATGTCAGTGGTATGGTACATCAACAAACAAGGAGGGACCAGATCTTACCCCTTATGTTTAGAAGCTCTGAGAGTTTGGCAGTGGACGATCTCATCCATTCGATTTCTTATAGCAATGCGCATTCCTGGGAGATCCAACGTGATAGCAGGCAAGTTGAGCAGGTCCATTTTGTTACCTCATGAGTGGTCTCTCAACATGAAAATTGCAGAAAAGATATTCCACCAATGGAGCCAACCTTACTGCAACCTGTTTCTATCTCCCCTCAACAACAAGTGTAGCAGATTCTTTGCCCTAATACCCCCACAGTGGGAATCCTCGAGAGATGCTGACATTCAAGAGTGCCCTCCCCGGTCTCCTCTGTATGTATCCACCAACCCTCCAATCCTCAAATTTATGCAGAAAGCATCTCGATTGAGGAGCAGAGTCATCCTCATTGCCCCTTATTGGCCTCAGCAGATTGTTTCCCCTTTCTTTAACCTTATCTACTTTGCCTCCCATGGATTCTGGATCCAATTCTAGACCTTTTGTCTCACCTGGCAGAAATGATTCATCTGGATATCTTAAACGTAAAGCTGACCCATGGTTTCTCCACTTCCATTGATAGCCAGACAACCCAGGCTCTCTTCCCCTGTCTATCATATACTTTTGTCTTCCCATAAAACTTCCACTAGGAAAATTTTATAGCCAGAAATGGAAAAGATTTGTTTTTCAGGGCAGCAAAAAGACGTTGACTCCTTTTCAGTATCTATACATAAAGTTCTTGAGTTTCTTCCAACATTCTTTAATGAAGGGGCTAGTTCCTCAACTGTGAAAGTGCAACTAGCTACCATTTCTAATTTTCACACAGGTGTTAAAAGTTCCACCTTAGCTTTATCAGAACTCTGTAAGGCCTTTATAAGGGGTACCCTTCTTTTGAGACCAACTTTTAAAGATTAAAGATCACACTTCACCATGGGATTTTAGTATTACAAGCTTAGATTCATTCTCCCTTTGAACCAGCAGCAAAATGTGAACTAAAGTTTTTGAACTGGGGAACTATCTTTTTGGTAGCTGTAATCTTTTTTTGAAGACTTTCAGAACTTAAAGCTTTGTGTTCTAAACTTCCTTATTTAGTATTTCATAGAAAGAGGGTAGTAGTGCGAACCAATCCTTCTTTTTTTCCTAAGGTGGTGTCAGAATCCAACATCAATCAGTCCATTAATCTTCCAGTTTTCTTTCCAGATTTCACAAACAAAGGTGAGTACATGTTACATTTGCTGGACGTTTATAGGCAATTACATTTCTATTTACATAGGACAAAGAATTTCAGAAAACGCAACCAATTGTTTGTTTCCTTTGCGGAATGTAAATTAGGCAAATCAGTTGCAAAAGTAACTTTAGCCAGATGGTTGACTGATTGTATATCCTTTGTTTATAACAAATTGGGCTTGTCTTTGCCAAAACCTTTGAGAGCCCATTCAACCAGGTCCATGGCAACATTATCAATATTTTTATCCAGGGCTTCCATGGGAAATATTTGTGCAGCTGCAACTTGGGCTAATCCTCATACCTTTGTTACTCATTACAAATTGCATCGTGTTTCGATGAGAAGAGTATCCTTCAGCTCAACAGTGCTCAGGAATATCCTTCCTTAGCGTCCTCCTGGGAACTCAGGTAGCTGGGGAAACTTTCCTAGTTTATGAGGAAAATGAATGAAAACTGAAGTCAGATAAAGAAGTTATGTACTCACCATAACATTCCAACTGTGTTGTCCATTTTCATTCTTCCTCAACTTCCCTCCCACCAACCCCCTACCTCTTGGGTAGTAATTTCTGGAAGAATTAGAAGGTTATAAGGACTAATGTTCCTTCAGTTAAGTTCCAGATATTGGTTTCTGTTACCAGTGTACTATTTTTTCCTTGGAAACTATAAGCCAGCAAACAAGATCTGAGGTATGTTGGGGACAGAGCATTATGGGTAATGGAGGAGCTCGAGAGTTCTAGTAGCCATGAGTTGTAAAAAGCATCCGAGTCAGATTCGAAGGTCAGATCTGAACCCAGTAGTTGAGGAAGAATGAAAATGGACAACACAGATGGAACGTTATGTTGAGTACGTAACTTTGGTTTTTTTTTTTTTTTTTTTTTTTTTTTTTGGCATTAAGCAGCAAATTAGAATTTTTTAGCTATATGTCAATGACAGCAAAATATTTTTGAGTGATTTCCTGTAATTTTGTTATAGATGAGGCAGTGCAGATAAGGGTTGAATTGTTGGAGTATTATTCGAGAGTGGCAAGTGTTGTAGTGGCATGAAGTTTATTTATGAAAATATTAAATAGAAGGGGGGCATTTATTGACCCATGGGGAACACAAACAGAGATTGGTTAAAATGCTGAAAGGTTATTTTGCCATTTGGTTTCCTGCTGACAAGTACATAAGTAACTGAAACCAGGAGAGGGAGGGGTAAGTGAGACCAAGAGTTGCAAGCTTAGAAAGGAGGTTTTGGTGGGACACTGTGTCATGCACTTTGGAAAAGTTAAGGAAATATGAAGAAACAAGGTTGCCCTCATTTCTGTATTGGGTACTGTGTTGGTGAAGTTGAGGAGGGGGTTAGTAGTACTGTGGTTGGGCCGGAAACTGTGCTGGGTGTTGGAGAGGTGGTTTTGTTTGGTTATATGTTTCATAAGCTGAGAGTGAATATATTTTTTGAGGATTTTTGAGAGGGGTGATAAGATAGTAATAGGTCTATATTTTGTTAACTCTGTTTAACTACCTCCTTTGTGAAGGGGTTTAACAATTAATTTTTTTGTGATGGATGGGACATAGTTTTCAGTTATTGACCAGTTTATCAGAATGGAGACAGGAAAGGCTGGTACATCTGCACCTGTTTTGAGGAACTCATTAGGAAGGTTATCAGCAGGGGAGGTTGTTTTTAATTTGGCTAGTAATTGTTTTATGGTTCATGTTGGCATGGGCTGAAAACTAAAAGACAGTGTGTTGCTTTCGAGAATACATGGAAGTTGGAGGAGCAAAGTGAGTTGGTCATTGATTAGTTGTAGAACTGAGTGGATAAAAATGAGTGTTGAACTGAGTGGTGATAGACTCTGTGTTTGAAGTAGAAGGACAATGTGAAGTGGTATAGCCAGGGTGTAGTAGTTTGTTTAGAGAGGAACAAAAAAGCTTGGGGTTGTTTTGGCATTTTTGTTGTCATTCAAAGGGGATCCAGTGTCTGTCAGCCTGGGATGACATGCTCGACAAGCCACATTGCTTCGCTAGGGATGACTTGCACCTGTCACCCCTGGGTTTTTGAATACTGGCAAAGGCTCTTGCCTCCCCCATAGTGCCTTTTTTAGGCAAGGCTGAAAAGACAAACCCACCCCTATAGACAACACAAAGAAAAAAAAAAACTAAGGGTAATGCTGCTCAACGCCAGTAGTCTAAACCTAAAGATGCATGCACTCGAGACTCTCCTCAGTATGGAAAATATCGATATCTGTGCAGTAACAGAAACCTGGTTCAAGGCTCCCGAGAGCACCCCAGCACTAACAGGTTATACTTCATACCATGCTTTCCGGCCCCAAAACACGGACCGAACCACAAAAGGAGGGGGAGTATCCATATTTATCAAAGATACCCACACCTCCAGGTTAGTGGCACTGCACGAAGCATCGGAGACCATCCATGTGCAACTAACAGTGGGCAAAACTGCCTTTCAGTTTGTAGCCTGCTACAGACCACCCTCCCAAACACAGGAACCTCACTCAGCTTTCCTGAGAACACTGGAGAATATTATATTGGGTGACTTCAACTACCCAAACATCGATTGGGAAAACTACTCAAGCCCAAACACCCTCGCCCAACAGTTCCTAGAATTTATAAACTCAAATGCTATGGAACAACTGTTCACCACTCCCACAAGAGGGGAAAACATATTGGATCTGGTCATCACCAACATGGGGTCTCTATGTTCCACACCAGAGGTATACCCCTCATTGGTAAGATCAGACCATAAACAAATCTCACTGAACATCCATATTCCGTCCCCACCCCTAGCCAAGGAAACCATGGTGAAGAACTTCTCAAAAGCAAACTTCACACTTCTCAAAACTGAGGTGGAATGCTTCAAAGCCCCCAGGCCAGTGGAAAATATGGCCCAAAATGCAGAATCCTTTACAAAAGCATTCTGTGGACACCTACAGGAATGCATGGAGCATGCTATCCCAAATAAAACCAAAACTCACTCCTCCAAAGGCAGGAGACCTGTCTGGTGGATCCCGGCCATAAATAATCTATACAACAGAAGCAGAAAGCTACTACACGACAGAGCAAAATCCCAAAAAGGGAAGGCGTCACTGATTAGTACTAGCAAGAAACTACGATCCCTCATAAAATCATCTAAGGTCAGCTTCGAAAGAAAAATTGCACAAGACACTAAAGATAATCACAAGGTCTTCTTTAGTTATGTCAGAAACCTGGGAGGCAACTCCCAGATATGCTCTGAGTTAGTGCAAAATGACAAAAAATACACTGAGCCCACAGACATTGCCAACATCCTGGCAGAAAGGTTCAGTGCAAACCTCTCTTCCCCCTTCCCCCCCAAAACAGCAAATGTCTGTCCCAACAGGGTGTAGCCTTCCTGAGATCACAAATGCACAGGTGAGAGCTGCCCTCTCCAGAGCAAAAAACACAGCATCAATGGGACCAGACGGTGTCCCGGGCTGCGTCTTACACGAGCTCCAAGAAGAACTAAACCCTCATATAAAGTCACTGTTCAATCTCAGCCTTACTACAGGATATGTACCCAAGGAATGGCGTACAGCAACAGTGGTCCCACTCTACAAAGGTGGTGCCACAACAGACCCCGGAAACTATCGCCCTATAAGCCTGTCTAGCCTGGTCTGCAAAGCTATGGAGTGTATCATCATGGAAATCATAAACAAAGACATTGGGAACCTCCAGACACTGGATCCTACCCAATTTGGCTTGGTTAAGGGCAGATCTTGCCTCTTGAACCTGGTCGACTTCTTTGAAACAGTTACCAAAGCCATAGATGAAAGGACTGAGCCTTGTGGGACGCCACTTGTAACTGATTTGGAGTCTGACATGGCTCTAGCAATTCTAACCATGTGGGTTCTGTCCTTGAGCCAGTTTGCAACCCATCTAGTGACATAGGGGTTCATATTTAAGCTGGTGAGCTTATCTATAATGCCCGAGTGGGGTATTGTATCGAAGGCTTTTGCGAGGTCCAGGTAGGCTGTGTGGACCACCTTCCCCTCGTCAATGGCCTTGGTGACTGTTTCAAAGAAATCGACCAGGTTTAAGAGGCAGGATCTGCCCTTAACAAAGCTGAACTGGGTAGGATCCAGTGTCTGTATGTCCCCAGTATCTTTATTTATGAGGTCCTTGATGATCCTTTCCATAGCTTTGCAGACCAAGCTAGTCAGGCTTATGGGGTGATAGTTTCCAGGATCCGTTGAAGCACCACCTTTGTGGAGAGGGACCACTGTTGCTGTACGCCACTCTTTGGGTACATATCCTGTAGTAAGGCTGAGATTGAACAGTAGTTTTATGTTTGGGTTTAGCTCTTCTTGGAGTTCATGTAGGACGCAGCCCAGGACACTGTCTAGATCCGAGCCGGCAGCATACCAAGCTAAAGATCCGAGCTCCAAGCTCCACCCCTGTACCCATACTACCCTGCAACCTTCTTCCAATCTCCGATCGCGTTTGTCACCCGCACAAACAACAAAACAAACTAACAACCTGAGAAAACCTGACTCAGAAACAAAACATAACTCGAGCATCCAAACCTCGAGTTCAGCTAAGTAATTATTCAGGTTAGGGGGAAGGAGGAAGGGACGGTTGCTGACAAGTGAAGTTACCTACTCAGATGGGACATTATGGTGAGTACATAAGTTCTTTATCTGAAGTAGTTAACTTCATTTGATCAGCAACCTGTGGGACAGAGTCCCCAGCTACCAGAAGTCTTGGGAGGCCTTCAAGGAAGAATATTCCTGGCACTGCAGAGCCAAAAGCAGCCCTTCCTCTAGACACCAAATCTAGCTTATAATGAGAAATAAAGGTGTGAGAGGACGCCCAGGTAGCCGCAGAACAAATGTCATCCAGGGAAACTCTAGACCAGAATGCAGCAGACGTTGCCATAGAACGCGTAGAATGAGCATGAACTCCCATTGGTTATGGCAAGCCAGATTCTCTATATGCTAAGAGAATACAACTCAAAATCCATCTGGCAAGAGTCACTTTTGAAATCGGTTTCCCTAGAAAAGATTTTGCAATGGAGACAAAAAGTTGGTCAGATTTATGAAAGACAGCCATCCTTTGTAAATAAAAATGTAACTGTCTTTGAGCATCCAGTAAATGAAGTTTATGCTCCCTTTATTCTGGTAATTGGGGGAAAAAATGGCAAATGAATGGATTGATTAATGTTCATCTCGGAAGCAACTTTGGGAAGAAAAGAGGGATTGGTCCTGAGAGATACCCTGTCCTTGTGAAATACAAGGTATGGAGGTTTGATAGAAAGAGCCTAAAGCTCCGATACTCTCCTGGCTGAGGTAATGGCTACCAAAAAGGCAGTCTTCCATGACAAGAACTTCAGATCAACAGAAGCTGCAGGTTCAAACGGAGGCGTAGCTAATGCCTGAAGAACCAAGGTCAGGTCCCACGGTGGGGATGAATTTCTAATAGGAGGTCTCAAAAGAAAGGTACCTTTTAGAAAGGCCTTAAAAATTCTGGTAGCAGCGAGAGAACCAAAGTTGTCCCCAATATGGAAATGGGAAATAGCAGCCAGCTGAACCTTTACAGTAGATGAACTGACCCCCTGCTGAAAAATATGGGACAAGAGTTCTAGAACCGCTGGAATAGGAGCGGTAAAAGGATCCCAAGTTCTTATGTGAAGCCCAAATGGAAAAATGTTTCCATTTACTATTGTAAATCTTCCTGGTAGAGGGTTTATGTGCCGCCACCAGAATGGACTTGACTAGGGAAGAGATACCGGGAGTCCTGGCAACTAAGGGAACTGGATCAGCCAAGCTGAGAGCTTGAGTTCATCTAGGTTCGGCGGGGCCATTCCCGAGAGGTGAGAAATCAGATCCGGAATGGGATCCAAGATCCAGAGAAGGGTATGAGATGAGACTGTAGGCAGGGGAACCATACTTGACGAGGCCAGAATGGGGCTATGAGGATAATCTTGCTCCCCAACCGACGAGCTTTCTGCAAAAATGTTGTCATCAGTAGAAGTGGTGGATACACATAAAGAAGACCGGGTGGCCAAGCATGGACTAGAGCGTCTCTGGGGGCTTCCCCTAAAGGAGGAATTAGAGCGAAAAACTTGCTGCACTTCGTGTTGGAAGGTGATGCGAAGAGATCGCAGCAAGGCTGACCCCACTTGAGGAAGATCTGTTCCGCTACAGAAGAATTCAGAGACCACTCGTAAGGGGAGAGGATAGTTCTGCTCAATTTGTTCACCAGAATGTTGGACCGACCCGGAATGTGCATCGCTAACAGGAAGCGGTTGGTGGAGATCGCCCATTCCCAGACTCTCATGGCTTCTCGGCAAACAGGGTAAGACCTGGTTCCCCCGTTTGTTGATATACCAGACCATAGACATATTGTCTAACTGGATCGCAGTAGTCCCCGGAGGAAGGAAGGCATGAAAGGTCTGCAATGCTAAAAGGACCGCCCTCATCTCCAGTACATTTATATGCAGAACGGTCTCTGTCTGAGTCCACATGCCTTGGACAGTCCTGCCCGCACAATGCCCCCCCCCACCCTAGGTGGGAGGAGTCCGTGGTCACTGTGGCCTGGGGTAGGGGCATAACAAAAGGTCGTCCTTCCCGAAGGGCTCGGGATTGGAGCCACCATATAAGGGAGGTCCTGCAAACCCTGCTGAGGGGAATCAGCAAGTCTAGCGGATGGAGTAGAATTGACCACTGGACTTACAAAGTCCATGTAAAATCCTCATGTGCAGACGAGCGTAACGGATCAAATTGATCGCTGCCGCCATGGACCCCAAAGCTCTCAGGACTAACTCTGCTGGGGGAGCAGGAGACTGAAGAAGAGCTAGTAAATGTAGAGTCATGCTGTGAAGTCTGTCTGGCGTTAAGAAAGCCTTGACCTGAAGGGAATCTATCCTGGCCACTATAAAGTCTATAACCTGAACAGATTGGAGGAACGACTTCTTGACATTTATAGTGATCCCCAACTGGGATGATAAACGGAGGAAGCAGCCCCTGGCTAGAGAGAGAAGATGCCTGGTGGGGGCGGTGAGGAGCCAGTCGTCTAGGTACAGGAAGACCTGTATGCCCTAGAGCCTCAGTTGGGCTGCTATAACTGCCATGACCTTGGTGAATACCCTGGGGGCTGTGGTGAGACTGAAGGGTAGGACACTGAACTGGTAATGACTGGCCCCTAACCGAAAGGGGAGAAACCTCCTGGACCGTCTGTCCATGAGAATATGGTAGTACGCATCCTTGAGGTCTGTGGAGCACATCCAGTCCTCCTCCTGAAAGAGGGGCAGGATGGATTGGAGCATGACCATCCGCAATTTCTCCTTGGCAGCGAAAAGGTTTCATTGTTGACAGGCCTTAAGTCCCCCCCCCTCCGTCTTTTTTGGCACCAGAAAGAACCTGGAGTAGATGCCTGATCTGCACTGGTCTGGGGGCACATGCTGGATGGCTCTTTTTTCGAACAGTTTTTCTATTTCCAAAGCCACGGCCTCCCTTTGAGTGGGTGGGACATCTGGGAGGTGCCTTGAGTAAGGGGGCTTGTTTATGAAGGGGATTGAGTAGCCTCTGGATATTATCTGAAGCACCCAGCGATCTGTTGTGATGAACTCCCATTGAGCCAGGTGCCTTGAAAAACGCCCCCCCCCCCCGACTGCCTCCAGAGAGGAGCAGTCGGGCAACCCCTCAGGGCTGCTGCGCGGGTTGATCGGAAAAGGGTTCCCGTGACCCGAAGTTCTTCGGACCCCCTCTGCATCTGGGCCGACATCCACCTTGTCCCCCTCTGCCTCTGGGGGAGAAGGTGTCCTGAGCGTTCCAGGTCTGCTGAAATTTCTGGAACCACATCTTCTTCTGTCCTCGCTGGTTCCTGGAGAAGAACCTTTGAGGGGTAGAGAAGCAGATTCCGACGGCTGACAGCGTTTTCCCGTCTTTCTCGCTCTGGACCAGCATCTCATGGACGGTCTTCCCGAACAGGGTAGACCCATCAAAGGGTGCATTTGCAAAGGACGCCTTGAACAGTTCCAAAAAATCACAAAGCCGAAGCCAGGCATGACGCCTTAAGGAGATACCGGACCTGCTAGCTCTAGCGGCAGCTTCCGTGGCATGGGAAAGTAGCCGCATAGATGTTTTAGACACTGATTTGAGAGTGGCCATACAAGCCGAGAAAGTCCATTTATCCTTGGCCGACATGGACTCTGGGGGAGACTCAGCATACTCTTTAACCAGGTCCCTCTGCAGTCTGATTACATGGGCCAAGTAATTCAGTGCCGTAATAGAGAAGGTAGCTGAAGCAAACATCCACTTTCCAATATGGTCCATTGCCCGAGACTCCTTGTCAGGGGGATGGACTGAAGAACTGTCCTGAGCTAGTTCCTTTTTGGTGGCCGCCACCACCACCATGGCATCTACAGGGGAACCCTTGCTCCACGAAGCTTCGTCTGCCGGGGGGCTCAGAATCTTGTTGGGCCTCATGGGGATCGGCTCTACAGTGTCCGGTGCCTTCCACGCCCTGGTGGTAATCAGGTCGACCAGGGGTTGGCTGGGGGGGGGGGCACCCAAGAGGTAGATGGGCCTGTGTCGAATGCCTCCAGGAATACCGACTCGTCCGAGGAAGGTTTTTTTGGTGGACCCCCTCCCCCCTTTGGCAGAGCATTTCCATAATGTCTCCAAAGGAGACGTCATCGGGGGGTGACTTGGGAGAACCTTCCCCTTCCTCCAAATCGGTGTTCTCTGTGAGGGACTCAGGGGAGTCCAAGTGCCTCCTTTTGCGCAAGTGTTTGTGAGGAATCTTCTCGGGGGGACTGTCCAAGGGGGGCTTACCAATGGATTCATGTTCCTCCAGGGGAACTGGCTGGGGTGTTAATGACATAGGCTGTCCCTGGGACTTGATGATGGAGGACAAACCGAGCTGCACAGGAGTGGGAGCAGATCCCGAGGAAAGAGCGAGGGGTCTTGATCCTCTAGAGAGAACCCTCTCCACAACTTCGAATGCCGATGGGGAACCGGCATCTCTAAGACAGGTGGCCGGCACCCTCGGATCCGACGAATGTATCAGTGTTGGAGCCGAAGCACTCAGATCTGAGTGGACAGTGTGCTCCGACTGCAAAGGAGCCGAAGACACACTCGCCCCCTCGGATCCGATGCCAGGCTCTCTGCTCCGAAAAGGCATCCGATAAGCTCGAGGGCATGGCTGGCCTCGAGGTAGCAATAACCATTAGCGCCGACTCCCTGACTCCGAGGCTCCTTGGATCCGAAGACTCCAAAACCCAGTAGTGGATCGGAGAAGGAGCTATCAGGGCAAACAGTGGAGCTGAACTCCCCCCCCCCCCATGATGGGGGGGAGGCAGCAGCACTCCCATCTGCAGCTGAGTTTGCAGGAAGCGACGCATCATCCGGTCCATATCTGCCTCCGAGAGGCTACGAGTAGATCTGGAAGAGGCTGCCGAAGCTGGCCAGGAGGGCCGACGCGATGACCTCGAAGGTGGTCGGGCCTCCTCCTCCAGCTCTGGAGAGAAGCGTGGGGAATGGAGCCATGGGGAAGGAGGCTTGGTAATCTTTAGTGGAGAGGAGAAAACCTTAGCTGGAGGGGCCGAGGGGTCCAATTCAGCCCGCCATTTGTGGCTTCTCTCTCTCTCTCTCGCTTTCTTTCTCTTTCTCCCTTCTCTCTTTTCTTTCCTTTCTTGCCTCTCGCTCTCCCTGGGATGAGATGGGAGGGTGAGTCCCAGACAGGGGAGGAGGGCCAGGCAACCGCAGCCGTGGTTGTCGCTACAGAGGGAGAAGAGGAAGAAGAAGCTGATTCCGCTGGTAGAAGACCTGCCAAAATCAGCTTGTTCTTTCTATCTCGCAAAGCCCGGGGGTTAAAAGATGCACAGATCTGGCAGCCTGAGGAAAGGTGAGGAACCCCCAAGCAAAGAACGCACTGAGTGTGACCATCCGCTGGCGACAGCTTATGGCCACACTCAGTACACTTAGAAAAGGTAGCTTTCTGGCTTTCAGCCATACCCTTCACACACACACCCACCTAAAGGAAAAAGAAGGGCCTACTATGGGATAGAAATTACCAAGGATAAGAGGGGAGTAGATTAGTTACGAATAGAACTAGTATATCAAAAAAATATACAAAATACTACACACACACACAACCACTATACTATCCAAATATTTTAAGAAGATTACAAGAAATAGTTGCACTTGCCTGGAGCTCGAAAAATCCCGTGCTTGTCAAAGCCGCGGCAAATAAGATCTGAGGATTGGAAGGAGGTTGCAGGGTAGTATAGGTAAGGGGGTGGAGCTTGGAGCTCGGATCTTTAGCTTGGTATGCTGCCGGCTCGGATCCGTATCGGATCCGTAACCCACAGGTTGCTGATCAAATGAAGTTAACTACTTCAGATAACATGTTCACATTCTTATCGGCTGCTCACCAGTATTCCTTCTCTTTCTCTCACACACCACTCTAACTTATTTAAGTGAAATGTATGTGTGCACATGCATACACATACTCTTTAGTATGTTTCTTTACATTTGTATTTGATCTTAATTGCTATCTAGGTATTGTAAATATTTCTTTCTACTAGCTGATGTTCTTGTTTAGATCACTGTTGCAATATTGCTGAAAATTGGAAAGTGTCCTGCCTAGGATCCTATATGTTTGACCAGTATACAAAAGTGTTAGCACCTTCCTTTCACCCCAGGCATCCGACTTACGTTGAGGGAACAAGGTGCAGGGCATTTGGCAGATCCTTCCAGCTGATCAGACAACTGGTAAGGCTGTGATGGGAGAACCTCGGCAGATTACATCTGAGGGATAGGGATGTAGTCCACAGATTCTTGTCTAAGATGATGTACCAGGTGTCCTTATGGATGCAGATCAGGGGTCCCCTTCTCTTTGCGTTATATTCTTGGATACTCAACACAGAGCAGAAGGCAAGGCATGTTCTCATTTCTTTGCAGCCTCCTCAATTTTATCTTTTTCTAAAGCTCAAAAAAGAAAATAATTTTGAAAGCTGAAGGAGAAACCTTAATCTGACTTTAGGGCATCCAAAAGATCTTGTCTGCAAAAGCTCCAAAGTATGTTTGACTTGCATGTTAAGTAAATTATAAATGCATTACAAATTGTTGTTTAGCAACATTTTAAGACAGAAAATGACACTGAAACAGCCCAGGTAGCAAAGTACTGAAGTTATCTATTTTCCCCAACCTCAAAGTTGGTATGTATAGTTGTGAAGGTGAGAAGGGTGCTTAGCCCCCTGCAAAAAAAAAAGAGAGTTACAAATTAGTTTTACTTTACTTTAGTTCAGTTAATTTTGTTGATTTTGTGGTTGGCAGAACTATTCTTGATGAGGTTCTGTTGATCACTTGTCCTATAGCAATCATACCGCTCAACTTGTAGATTTTCACAGAATATTTAGATTTTTGCCTTCTATTTGTGTTCTGTTCCTAATAAAACTTGTACTTTTCTAACAAAGCTTTGGGATTCTGATGTCACTAAATAATGATAGATATTTGAGTTTTAGACTTCGCTTCTACATCATGTTATCATACGATGTAAATAGCCAACGCTATTTCATCGTACTGATAATATCGAAACAACAAAATATCGAACAAGCGGAACAGCAAATTTTTTCCCAGGGAAAAAATTTGCTGCTCCATAAAAAAATAAATAAACTTAAACACAAATTTAAGTGGGGGGCTGTGCCCCCCACACCCCCTATTTAAATATACCAACTCCGAGATAGTACCATAGTGGAGGAAATGGCAAAGTTCCGAAGACGGCCCACTGAATTTTTTCCCTTGGAAAAAATTCGATGTTCCGTGACTTTGCTATTTTGCCATTTCGACAGTATCGGATCGACTAAATAGCATTCGCTATTTAGTCTATTCAGTAGCGTCATATAGACCCTTAGACTTCATATCTTTCATAAAATGCTGTTAATGCAAAAACCTGTACCTGTTATTTTAGCAACTTTCCAAGTTTGTAAGAGTAATAATTTTAAATCTGTCCCTAATTTTGGATCTTTGTTCCCAGTCATTGTTGACTTTGTCCAGATTTTTTTTGCGCTAAGCAGTTTATAAATGTGTGTGCGTGTGTGTGTGTGTGTGTGTGTGTGTGTGTGTGTGTGTGTGTGTGTGTGTCTTACACACACTCACACGCGCACACACACACACGCACACACACACACGTGTGGGCTAGTGCATGTTTTTGTCTCCCTCTCTCTCTCTGTATGTGTATATATATATATGTATATATATATATATATATATATATATATATATATATATATATGTATATATATATATATATATATATATATATATATTTTATATATATATATATATATATATATATATATATATGGGTTACCTTCATTTGACTGAAAGCTCATTTGACTGACCCTCATTTGACTGAGACCATATGACTGAAACTTAATTTCACTGACACGTCATTTGACTGACAATTAGTAATGGCAGTGTCTAGAGACTGGAGGCAGTAAAGGGAATATGTCCTTTTCCCCACTGTAGTGCAACCCTGGAGTTAGTATATATAGTCAGGGCTGTGCCCCACAACCCCACAACCATATATACTAATCCCAGGGTCACATTACAGTGGGAAAAGGACATATTCCTTTACTTGCCTTACAGTTTTCTAGTCACTGCCAGTATGAACTGTCAGTCAAATGAACTGTCAGTCAAATGAAGTTTCAGTCATTTGGTCCTGACTAAAAGGTTTGTCAGTCAAATGAGCTTTTCAATCAAATGAAAGTATATATATATATATATATATATATATATATATATATATATATATGTGTGTATGTATGTATATGCACACACATACACACACACACACACACACACACACACACACACACACACACACACACACACACACTTGACACTATAGAAAAACTTTGAAAAGTCCTGTAACAAAACAAAAGTTTATGGTGGGTACAGGATAATCCTAGGAAGGAGGTTTTTCATGAAGTGAAAGACACCCCTTTTGGTTGAAGAGCCCACATATCACAATTACAACTAGGAGGGTGTGTTTCTACTGAGTGAAATCTTGAGTAAACTACTGGAACTCATAGATGTCCTTCAAGGATGCATCTGCAGTCATAACATATGCGGCCCCGGCTGCTCAGCTTTCCTCCTAAGTGTTTCATTTCGAACCTCCTTTGCATGGACCTAAATGGGGCAGATCAGCTCTATGTCATAAGCTTAGGGAATTCTTGTTTTTCCCCCAGCATAGGCCCTTAGCTATTCCTCCTGTGTTGAATGTGGTGGAAGATGTTTTGCAGAGGCTTCACTGAACCCTGACTCTTTGCCTCCTGCTCCTGTTAAGCCTGATAGGTATTATAGGGTGCCCAAGCTCATAAGTATTTGTTTAAGAGTCCTAGGGCGGACCCAGAAACTATTTCTCAAGGGCCTAAAGGTGTTAAGGCCTCTGTGGTTAAAATCCTGTTCCCACTGATAAAGAGGCAAGGGCTTTGGATAGGTGGGGAAAGAAAGTGTATACTTCTTCCACTCTAGCCATGAGGCGTTGAATTGTCAGTTTCACATGCTAAAATATCAAATTATCTCCTTTCACAATTAAAATCTAAGGTGGATGCTTTGGCGGAAGGTATTGAGTGTAAAGAGTTGCTGGATTTGGTTCATGTGTCTGAACAAGTGGGTAAGCATTCTTTGCAATGTGGTTTTGATGCTGTACAGGCCTCCTCGAGGGTGGCTGCTACTAGTTCTGTTCTTCGCAGGCATGCCTGGTTGAAGGATCAGAATTTAGCTGAGCATGTTAAGACAAGGATTTTGGATGCTCCTTTACAGTCTGATGTGTTGTTTGGATCGCCTGTGGAAGCAGTTTTAAAGAAAATGGAAGACAAAGCTAAGTCTATGCAAACTGTTAAAGATTTTTTGCAGGTGCAGCCACCGAAGTTTAGTAGAAATTGGCCTGCTAAGGGGTGGACATATCCTGCTTATGATTCCCAGTCTAGGGGTAGGTCTAGACGTGGTAGGGGCAGGCTAAGGTTCTTTTAGGCCTAGAACAGGGAGTTCACCTGCTCAGACTTCTGGTGAGGGCAGGGGTCAGTCCTTTCAGTAAACAGACCCAATGACCTGTCGTTTCAGCTGCCAGTAGATTCTCGTCTGGCAGCTCCTTTGGGAGGAAGACTGTCTCTTTTCAAAGAAAAGTGGGATTTAATTACTCAAGACAAATGGGTGTTGGATATCATTCACCACGGTTACAGATTTTATTTCCATACAATGCCCCCTTTCAAAGGCATGCCAGACGTTCCTCTTCCACAAAGAAAGGAGGCTCACAAGCAAGTTTCTCAGTTACTCGGATGGGGGCCATTCCAGCCAGTCCCTGTATCAGAAAGGGGCCTAGGATTTATTCTCGCCTGTTCCTAGTACCAAAGAAGGGGAACACATGGAGACCAATATTGGATTTATCTCTCCTCAACACTTTTCTGGACATTCCCAAGTTCAAGATGTTGACGTTACAACAGCTTTTACCTCTGCTGGGCAAAGATCACTGGATGGTAACTTTAGATCTCAAGGAAGCTTACCTTCATGTGCCTATAAGGCTAAGTTGCAGGAAGTATCTGCGGTTTCGAGCTGGAAATTCTCATTATCAGTTCTCTGCATTGCCCTTTGGCTTATCTACTGCAGAGTATTCACAAAGGTTCTGGCTCCAGTGATAGCTTACTTCAGGCTTCAAGGAATTCAAATCTATCCTTACTTGGACGACTGCCTGATTCTGGCTCCAGAAAAGGAAGACCTTCTACAACATCTGGAATATGTTATAGCAGTGCTAAGATGCCTGGGGTATTCTGTGAACGAAATAAAGTCCAGTCTAGTACCTCTCTCAAGACATGTGCTTTCTGGGTGTGAGACTGAATACAGCAGCCCAGATGGCCTTTTAACCCCGGACAAACAAAAGAGTCTGTCACTTTACTTCCAGCATCTATCTCATCAGTCGTGCTGACTGCAAGGACAGTCCTTCAAGCATTAGGGTTCATGGCATCTTGTATTCTGGTGCTTCCCAATGCCAAACTGCATATGAGGAAGCTACTAATGGTATCTCAAAATGTATGGACACAGCACTGCCAGGATTTGGACACTGTCATTCAAATAATACCTTGCCTTCAAAAGAATTTTTGTGGTGGGCTCAGGAATGTCACCTAAACAAGGGACTCTCTGTGACCCGGCCAGAGGCGAAGTCAGATTTTAACGACAGATGCCTCTGACATTGCTTGGGGAGCTCATCTAAATGGAAAGTGGATACAAGACAAGTGGCCTGCCAGACTACAGCATCTACATATCAACATGAAGGAGATGTTAGCAGTCCAGTTTGCATTAATGGCTTTCAAGGAGTTACTTCCAGGGCAGGTGTTGATTCTAACAGACAACACAACTGTCATGTGGTACATCAACAAACAAGGGGAACACATTCTTATCCTCTATGCAGGCAAGCAATGATTTTATGGGAGACTGCGCTAAGCTTGCAACTAACTCTTCAGGCAAGGTTTCTGCCGGGAGCACAG